>NC_034186.2:58842440-59142440 GCF_002021735.2 Oncorhynchus kisutch
AGTAGGAAGAGCAGCTCTCAAGCCCTATCTCTACTCCACAGCCAATCCCAGATAAATAAATATATATGCAGTCCCAAACAGGCTAATTAACCCTGTTCATTTAGGCCTGTGTAATTTCCCACTGATGATAATGACAGTAATTAAGTGGCTTTGATTCTTTAAAGCAATTAAATCACCACAAGATGAGAGATGCAGGATGTCTATGGTTTGCAATGCAGAACATAACACCGCAGCCTCAAAATGCATCGATAAGTTTACTTTACAGTTAGCCTAAAGTTGTGCTCTTGCATGGGGTGCTGATTTGCTCTGCTAGGCTTATCTAGGTGGGATGTTATGTTTATTTAACTAATTCACCTGCTGTATTTAAAGATCCAGAAACCTTCACCGTAAGTCTACAGTTTACTGATCTGCTATCCAAGGTCCTGAAGTCATTTTCACCTGGCAGGATAAAACCTCCCAGTCCAAGGTGCTGGGCTATTATAGGCTTTACTATGGAGTCCATATCCTTTTAAGGCCACTGTATTTTGCCTTTGTTATGAAATAACTTTCCTGCATGTTTTGCATTCTTTCAAGCCACTGTTGCTCTTAAAAAGGCTTTCCCCTGTCATGGTGGATTAGGTTAAGACTGCTAAAGCTGGCAAAGCTCCAAAAGTGCCTTCTCTCAGTGTCTTGTCTATAAGTCCTTTGTTGTGAAGGGATAGTTAATTCTAAAATCAATATTTGTCCGTCATTGTAAGACTTGAAAAGTGGTCTTATGTCAGGGTGCGTCGATAATTGGTGCCAATCTTTTCCATTTGCTTGGGAGAGATGGTGTGGACTCATCTCGAAACTGAACCGCTAAGCCCACCAGCTATCTAGCTTAAGTGTCGAGGTGGTTTCACCCTGCCTGCACTCAGTGCCCTGCATTGTGACTTGACATGGTCTCTAGTTGTTATTTTTCCACCTGTGTCTTCTCTTCCCACCATCCTACTTGGCAGGTAAGTTTGATTAGCACTCCCCCAGGAACCTGGCAGAGGCCCTGGGGGAACGCTAATCAAACCTACCTGCCAAGTACACACGTCTGCCTCACTGGTGTGTATGCAGATGTGCTCCAGCTCACTCACAGAGGGCTCAGAGCTATCTTCACACACCCCGAGGCAGTGAACCTCACACAGTGTCACCACACACACTGTCAAAGCCCAATAGAGAAGAGAGTCTCTCCGAGACAAATATGTCACTCGCTCAGGCATACGCTTCTATCCATCTATATACAGAGTACTGCAGTGGGATTTGGAACTAAAACATCTTGGTTTATTGATTGTGACAATTTGCATGGGGATTGACGCCCGATGCGTTTGTGTGATTGCACTGGTGCTTACGTGGACTGTCGGAAAAGGAGTTGGGATGAATAATTGTGATAGTGTTTGACAGTCATAGTCAAGTACATGGATGTGTCCTAACAACAAATGTGTTTAGTCACTGTGGATGACAGTGACGGATGGTTGAAAGCTGTCGAGACAGAGGCCAAAGAAACGTACGCAAAGCCGGAGCTGTTTTCTCCCCGAATATTAAACAAAATGTGTTTGATTTGCTGTTGTACTTGTTAATAATGAATTGAATTAGTGCTTATCATTTTGTGCCAGCCTGTGTGTGCTTTTGCAGTCTCTTAAAATGTTGTGGGTTGCGACGTTTCTTCACTGTCTGTTCAACCTCACAGTATGCTCATCTGGAAGAATCGCTTGCCGAACAGATCATTGAAGCGATAATAGCAAATAGCAGAACAAAAAAACATTACCCTAGCAGACTAATCTTAATGATGTGCTGTGGGACAGACTCAAGAGTAAACATTGTGTTTCTTGCCTCACTACAAATCATTACATTGAAAGATCATTAAGATGTGATAACACTAGCAGGGAAAACAAGTCGGCGAAAACCAGAGGATGCTTTAATTAGTCGAAAAGTCTGCATACTTCAATAGCGGTGAAGTTTTCCGTGGCGCCGGTATTGTGTTCTGGCAATGAACACGGACTGTTTTTCTTCCCAATGAGAATGTAATTACATTTTTAGCCTCCAAATTCGCGTAATACCTATCATTACACCTGGCCTAAAATACAATTAAAGTAACAGGGAACAGTAGGAATGTTTCTGTCTGCTGGAGCGTTAGTTAAGCATTAGTTAAGCATTAGTTAAGCATTAGTTAAGCATTAGTTAAGCATTAGTCATGTGAGGTAGTTAAGTGCTCGGGTCAACCACTCAATCTGGGTCATGTTGCTGTGTCTCGTATTTTGACCGTGTTTCGTCTGGAATGTCGTTAAAACTGAAAAGGAACGGTAGGGATGCCTCTGTCTGCCGGAGGGCATCCAGCATTAGTCCTGTGAGGTGTAGTGAGGTGCTTAATGCTCAGCTCAAAAGCTCAATCTGGGTCATGTTGTCGTGTCTCATCTTCCATTGTTTTCCCTAGATGATTGCTACCTGTAGGCTTCTCTTTTGAAAGTCTTCTGAAGTAGCTTGTCCTTAAACAGGTTCCCATGACCTTTGCGCCTGTTGCTGATTGCAGTTAATTCGTGTAAACTCTTTAAACCTAAAGAGGAAATAGGAAACTGATTTGATCCAAGCCTGACCCATATTTATCATCATCAGCAGCAGCAGCAGCAGCAGCAGCAGCAGCTCTCTATTCTCCATCCCGAGCGCTGCTTTGGAGTGTAGAAACAGTGTACGAACGTGCCAGAGGATTTGTCTCACTAAAGAGGGATTTAGCTCCCTCTCTATTGGTATTAAACATAAATCTCTCCTCTCTTCACATGGCTGCCTGCTGCACTATCACATTGTGCGTGTGAGGCACCCTGAGGCACCCTATTTCTCCCCTGACGACACGGCGCTAACGAGTGGAGCAACCCCAGGAGAAGACTGCTCCTACTCCCAGTGTGTGAACCTGAGCCAGATGATCAGCGCTAGCTAGGCTATCTATGCTATCTCAGCAATAGGATGAGGAAATAGAGCCGGAACATCACTTAAAAAGCCCCAGGAGAGCCCATGTTCCGAAAAATCAGATTACTTGATGTAGACGGACAATTTCCCCCCGTTTATCTTCATCCAGTGGCCATTCACTGGGGATCAGAGGTACTTATAACTTATAGGCGGAAGATTACATATAACACTTTGTCCGTTAAATATGAAGACCGGCTCCAACCACAATCCCAGCGATCTAACGGATTATCGTCCAGTAATAGAATCAATTTAAAACGAATAGGAATCCCATGGAGGGTCTTATCTATAGTGAACTGAATCTAGCCTGGAGGAATTAAATGCAGATTCTCCATTGAAGAGGAATGAATATTAAGAAAGGCTGCCAAAGCCGTATTCTGTAGGTAATGTTCACATTGCCCCCACATAAGACATAACATGATCTTCTCTTTCCTCATCTGTCAGTGGTATCAATTGACATGGACATAAGACATAGGACTTCCTAACAGACAGTTGCTTTCTGTTGTCCTAGTTTGTGCTTCAGAAACACTGGATTTATCTCTGTAAAAAGCCAAGTGGTTTTACAACAACAACAAAAATGACATAGTAGGAAGCTAAGCAGGCTACCGTACTTTCTGAGAGGACTATCTTCTAAGCAAAGAATCTACCACTGTCCTTCGATAGCTCCATGGCTCTTGGCCAATCGGATTAGGAATTTGAATTCCTGCAGCCAAAGTGAGAAGCCTGCGTTTGTGTGTTACCAGCTATATGTTTGCATGTGTTACCAGTAGTGTGTGTATGTTTACCATGTAGATGTCCTGAGAGTCCTCGTCCAGGTACAGTGCGACCCTGTCGAATGCCCTGTAAGAGGGACTGCATCATCACCCCCTTCAGCGACTGGTCCCAGTGCTCTCCCACCTGTGATGCAGGTATGAAAGAAGAATTCAAGCTACTGTGCAAAGACATGCACACAAATACAACCCTACAGATGTAGGATCTTAATTTGATCGCCATGTTGCAGGAGAACTTACCTGCTATGCTTAAAAAGGCTTCGAAAATGTATAATTTCCACTGAAATTTCAGACTTCATTTTCCATTACGAAAAACATATCAACCCCTACAAAAATAATTATACTAATTATAATTCACATAATAATAATACACATTTTCTGTTGCTGCAGGATTATTTTCCTGCTGTAGCAAACTGGCTCAAATTAATATCATACATCTGTACCTGTTCATTGTAAGTCTCTTGGGAACTAAGAACTATGGACCAAAAATGCTCTCCTAAAAGGAATGTCTTGCTTATCCAACTGCTCGGGTGAATATTATGCATGTCAGCTGTTATCATGAAGCATCATTTGGAGATCATTTATATTATGAACCCATGTAAAACTGTGACGAATAAGGAAACTGCCACCAATTAGGTGATGCATGCAATGTAAACAACTCATTACAGTTTCCTTAAATTGTATTCCTCTCGTTTCATTACGGATATTTCATTTGACAGATTGACATGTAGGAGGACCTTAAAATGACCTCATTTAGTGCAACCCAGAAAACATACTAGCCTATGGCTACAAGTGACAGGGTGCCATGTTGTTGTTGTTGTTTTCACGCTGTAATAAAAACGCCTTCAGACCAGGTCACCTTTGTCAGTCAGCCATGGCCACAGCTGGAGGACATTGTTGAATACATTACGTTGATTTATGGGATGAAATCATCATCGTTCAGATTTCGATGACCTCTTTATTTGGCATGAGAGCATAAATCTTTGGCCCTCGCCACACACAGTCGCAGTCGTATATTTTGATAGTAGTGCTGATGTTCTCCTGCTGTATAGGATGACCTGCCTCCTACCCACACTGGTTGAAACTAAAGGTCAGGGATACACAGAGCCTGTAATGCACTCATATAATATGATTTGCCAGTCCTGGACCATAAAACTACATCTTAATCAGTCTAGATCAGTGGCTCTCAAACCCTGGTCCTGGGGACCCGAAGGGGTGCACATTTTTGTTTTTGCCCTAGCACAACACACCGGATTAAATTCATCCAAGCCTGATTATGAGTTGATTATTTGAATCCGGTGTGTAGTGTTAGGGCAAAAACAACAATGTGCACCCATTTGGGTCCCCAGGACCAGGATTGAGGACCACCGGTCCATAGTCAGAGCTCTGGCAGAACGTCATAGTTCTTCATTGTATTTATTCAACGGGCGTGTCTATTGGGAATACCGCTGATCGTGGGGAAAGCATCCGTCTTCCTCATGTTGCTTCATCATTAGATTTGAACTTGACGACTATGTTGATTTTACTGCAACCATAAAGCAGTCAACATTCGCCCACTCTGCCCTGGATATGTCAGTTTGACATGGAATGTCTCAAAGTAATTTAAAGGGGAACAACGGCAAATTTCTGAAATTTGTCAAAGTACCTAAACCTGTCTGGCTCACTGTTGGACTGTCTGCCACAGTGTACGCCTCTCTCAATCAGGGAGCGTGAAGTAGAGCTAGAGCTAGGTCACAAGGTTATGCGACCCTCCCCCTCACTGGGGCGCTAGATAGAACTTTTGTGGACTAACGCAGATCTACGAAAATAATCTACGTTCTGTAATGACAGCGAAATTGAATATTTCGTTTGCAAGCCAGGGCCAAATTGCCTTCCTTGAGCGAACAAGACAATGTGATGTGATTGAATCAAATGCAAAAGTATTTTTGTATGTTTGCATCAAATACCATAGTCTTTGAAAATGGTGTGTTGATTATATATAGCAAAGGCTACGTGATGAATGATGATGACTGGCAATCAACAGCTGCTGTGTTGCTCTTTGGATTATCCCATATCATGGAATAGGCTACGTGAGTGAACGTTCAGAAAGACAAAGACGGACACATGGAATTATTTGATTTGGATGGATGGTTGACATGGCAGAATGGTAGACGGATATTTTCTTATCTAAAAGGTGGGGGAAAGTTTGCTACATTTCTCGAGCTCATAAATGCTACCCGCTCTCACAGTCTCACATCAGAATTAGACATTTTTCCATGTTTCTCAGGCTTGGTTTCCAGAGAAATGCATCGAAAGAGAGATATGAAATAGGCTACTACCAAGGTCTGATGATGCTTCTGACAATATAGTAAAAGGATGATGTCCTAATGTATTTAGAAAACTGCCGGTGACAGGGTAGTGTTTATGAGGAGTTCCCCCTCGTGCATGTGTTGTTGCATGTGAAGTAGGTCCTGGGTAGATTTTTCCTCCCTGCTTGGCAGAGATCTTAGAAAAGGTAAGAATTTTGAAATTTATCTCACAATCAAATGGGCTTCCCAAATGAAGCCTGTTCTCTGTGAAAGAACAGATATTTTTTTTTTTCATAGATCTGCGTTAGTCCACAAAGTTCTATCTAGCGCCCCAGTGAGGGGGAGGGTCGCATAACCTTGTGACCTAGCTCTTCTTCACTCTCCCTGAGTGAGAGAGGCGTACACTGTGGCAGACAGTCCAACACTGAGCCAGACAGGTTTGGGGACTGTGACACATTTCCGGTGTTTGAAAATCGAATTATCATCTAGAATTAAAGTAATGCTCCATGTGCTCCGTTTGCTTTGTCAGCTGGTAACATTCAGAAGACGAAGCAGTCAAGAAACCGCGTCATCCTCCAGCTGCCAGCCAACGGGGGCCAAGACTGTCCTGAGGTGCTGGAGGAGGAGAAGGACTGCGAAGCTCCTAAAGTCTGCCCTGGTTACAGGTACAGCACAGTAACAAGAGTATTGACAGTTATACAGTGCTTTCAGTACCTATTCATACCCCTTGACTTTTCCCATATTTTGTTGCTTTACAGCCTTAAAATGGATTGTATTTAGACTGTGCGTCACTGATCTACACCCCAAAATGTCAACGTGGAATTGTGTTTTTAGACATTTTTACAAATGAATAAAAAATGAAAAGCTAAAATGTCTTGAGTCAATAAGTATTCAACCCCTTTGTTATGGCAAGCCAAAAATAAGTTCATGAGTAAAAACGTACTTAACAAGTCACATAATAAGTTGCATGGACCCAGCAAGAAGACATTAACCTAAAACACAAGGTCAAATATACACTGGTTGCTTACCAAAACAACATGGAATTTTCCTTAGTGGCCAAGTTACAGTTTTGACTTAAATCGGCTAGAAAATCTATGGCAAGACTTGAAAATTGTTGTCTAGCAATGATCAACAACCAACTTGACAGAGCTTGGATATTTAAAAAAATAATAATGTGCAAATATTGTACAATCCAGGTGTCCAAAGCTCTTAGAGACTTACCCAGAAAAACTCACAGCTGTAATCGCTTCCTAAGGTGATTCGGACATGTATTGGGGGTGTGAATACTTATGTCAATGCGATATTTCTGTCATTTCATTTTCAATAAATGTACAAAACTATCTACAAATATGTTTTCACTTTGTCATTATGGGGTATTGTGTGCAGATGTGTGAGAAAAAAATGGATTTACTCTATTCTGAATTCAGGATGTAACACATGTGGAATAAGTCAAGGGGTATGAATACCTTTGGAAATCACTGTACATGGATATGATTACATCAATGGTGATACTATTGCTACTATTGTTAGCAACTCTTAAGTGTATTGGTATTATACACTAATTACCTCTACTGTCTGCTGATAATGTTAATGTTGAATATGATGATTTGAATGATTATGTTGACATTGACTTGATGATCATAATCACGTCCAACATCACTATCATTATCACAATCATCATCATCATCATCATCATCATCATCATCATCATCATCATCACAATACTTCCTCTGTTGCAGGTGGAAGTCACACAAATGGAGAAGGTGTCAATTGGTGCCATGGAACATCAGGGAGGACAGCCCAGGGGCTCAGGAGACATGTGGACCAGGTCTTCAAACAAGAGGTGAAATGACATCCTTTAACCGTCTCTTTTTTTCTCTTCACAACTCCCCTTCTATTACTTTCTCTTCTATCCAATTTAAACATCCACAATGAAATTGACATTCTTTGTGGCCTCTGAATCTCAGCCAGGAGAAAACAGATGGATTTGGCAAGGTTAGGAGAGGCAAATTGTGCTTCTTGAACCACTTGTCAAATCCCCCCTTTTAGACGAAGACGTGAACTGGGGTTGACACCCCCCCCCCCAGCACTGAGGACACCATTTTGTCATCCCTCAGTGAATTTAGGATGTCAATGTGTTCATGACTAGGCATCCACCTTGCTTGAGACAGTTTGTGTTTCTCAGTACCCAGGTACCTTAGGCTCTTTTCATGCAGCTGTAATCACAGCTCCATTTGGGAGAGCTGCTACATTCCTCCCCTGGCTAACTACAACCTGTAAATATGTTTCAATTGTAAGCAAACACCATATGACAGCATATTGAAGCATACTTTTTAGTTGCGTACAGGAATGGCTCGCCTTCCGTAGATAAAAGAAGCTGTACTACAAAGTATTGTAAAAGTGTTTGTTTTTCAGGTCACGTAATAATTCCATTGTTGTATAGCTTCAAATAGAACTATTATCAGTGGCAATGTTGTAAATGGCCACTTGTGAAGTGCTAATATGCATAAATGGAAAGAGACACATTACAATTTCCTTTTCTTCACACAAACGATCTGACATCCACAATCCTCCTGTAGCGTTGGGCTGACTCTCATAACCTGTGATAGTAGACGTTAACATCCCTGGGCTCTAAAGAATCCAGGTCACTGTTTGTCATTCTCTGAGACATGCTGAGACACAGTGTCTCTTTACCCCTGGGGCGTCTCACAGCTTATCACAGCGTCTCACTGCTGTGTACCTGGAGGGACCTGGAACACTCCTGACCGCCAGTCACACTCACTGTCAACACACATGCCACCACAAACAACCCCACACATATCAACAGGCTACAGCAATCCAAACGTATAGAGTCAACAGAGGCCCGAGGGAGTTTGAGCAGAACTCTGCTTGTAGGTTACTTTGGGGTAGAAAAATAGTCTTATCTTGAGTGTCTACAGCATAACGAAAAGCACGTATTGCAATATCTCCAGTAATGTCCTTTTAATCAAAACACAACATATTTGACATATTAACATTGAACCTGTATTGATCGTCATTTATATTTTACCATAATTCTTCCTTCGGAGTTGTTACTGTCAGTATAAAAAAACTGTCTGCCTGAGGCTGTGTTCAACTGACAACCACCCTGTATTACATAGTACACCTTTTCTGCAACCCACCAAACCAATCAATGTCTCCATTCCTGCTAAATCTCTGTGACCCAGACAAAATGGCCACCAACCCTGTAAGGGACACTGTGCCTTTGATTTCCCCCCACAGCCGTGTCCTGTCGCCAGCTGGACGGAGTGCAGGCAGACATTGGAGAGTGTCTGAAGTTTGCCAACACCATGCCCCCCATCACTCAGCGGTGCCAGCTCCCATGCCAGGACGATTGCCAGCTCACCAACTGGTCCAAGTTCTCGTCCTGCACAGCTGACTGTGTGGGGGTCCGAACCAGGAAGAGGTTACTTGTAGGTGAGGAAAAGACTGAGGAATGGACTGCACAGTGGCAGTTCATTAAGGAAGTTCTATAGCTCATAAGCAGCATGACTAATTCAGTTTACGCTATGACCTTGCGAGAAGGGTAAGTAGCATGTAGCCTGCTCGAGTGCAGCATAGATGCTATTAGCAACTATTAGATCAAGTCTCTTGTTCTGGGGAGCAGCCTGAGAATTTTAACGAGGTCTGGTCCAATTAATCTGGATGTGGAATATTTACATGTTACTCAATGAGAACATAATGATGCTAATATTATTATGATATTAATGCCTAGTGACAGGATGGAGTTCAGCTTTAAAATTGCACATGACAGACAGGAAGGCAGGCAGACACACACAAACACAAACGTCCTACCTACTAACCCCTATCCTCTCTCCACCCCAGGGAGAAGCAAGAAGAAGGACAAGTGTAAGAACACCCAGATGTACCCTCTGAGCGAGACCCAGTACTGCCCGTGTGACAAGTACAATGCCCAGCCCGTGGGCAACTGGTCCGACTGCATCCTGGCCGGGGGAGACCGGGTAGAGAGCCTCCTGGGCATGAAGGTCCAGGGGAACATCAAGGAGTGTGGCCAGGGCTACCGCTACCAGGCCATGGTGTGTTACGACCAGGACAACAGACTGGTGGAAACCTCACGATGCAACAGCCACGGTGGGGTGGAGTTGTTGGGTGTGTGTGTGTTTGTGTGTGTGTGTGTGTACCCCCCAGGGGGAAGTTGACTAGCTGTAATCCCCCCTGAGTCCCTCACACACTAATACACACACACTAATACTCACACACTAATACACACACAGAGAGAGTGCAACCTAATGGCATCATGCGTTGCTCCATTAACCATGACCCCTGATCTCTGATAATGACTGCCAGCACCAAATCTGCCCCAAATCACAGCTACAGTGCTTGGTTTGATGCCAAGGGCGGGGATGTGGGTCGACTGGGTTGTGAGGTTTCTCTCCAGTGATGATTTCAGTTACTCAGTAAGCACTGCTTGCACAAAACGTTGCGATATCTGTATTGGAATTGGAGTTGTTTCACCACTTTCAAAGTTCGAACTCTCATGAATATTACTATTTTTAAAACTGAATTTGACATGATTTCGTATCTCTAACATTCCTGTCTGAACTTTTCATATCTGATTCGCTCTTATCTCCATGTTCTTAAAACATGAAGCGCAAAGGAACACTCGATACCATCTCTAATTTGACACATGCAGACAAATGGCTTTTAGAATAGTTGAATTTTGAAGACATGCACTGATATAAGCAGCAGCACAGAGCGAGATGGAGAAGTGAACACATCAGTGTCATGCGTTTCTGAACAGAGCCCAAGCTATGACTCAGAGATTCAGTTGCACGTTAGTAAGAGCCTGGGAGTGGGTATGACTGGAGCACAACTTTGGGGCGTATTAGGAAAGAAAATGTGTGTGTGTTTGTGGGACAAGATATACTGTATATTATTATGGAAGGAATTATTGATAGTGTTCTAGAATAATGTGTTTTTGTAACTGAGATTGCACGTAGTGTCTCATTACAGGAGAAACATATGTTAACATTGCCAAAGCTAGTGAAGTAGATAATATACAAAAGTGAAATAAACAAATGAACATTAAACATTACACTCACAGAAGTTCCAAAAGAATAAAGACATTGCAAATGTCATATTATGTATATATACAGTGTTTTAGTGATGTACAAATGGTTAAAGCATAAATATGGGTTGTATTTACAGTGGTGTTTGTTCTTCACTGGTTGACCTTTTCTCGTGGCAACAGGTCACAAATCTTGCTGCTGTGATGGCACACTGTGGTATTTCATCAAGTAGATATGGGAGTTTATCAAAATCGGGTTTGTTTTCGAATTCTTTGTAGATCTGTGTAATCTGAGGGAAATATGTGTCTCTAATATGGTCATACATTTGGCAGGAGGTTAGGAAGTAGAGCTCAGTTTCCACCTAATTTTGTGGGCAGTGTGCACATAGCCTGTCTTCTCTGGAGAGCCAGGTCTGCCCACGGCGGCCTCTCAATAGCAAGGCTATGCTCACTGAGTCTGTACATAGTCAAATCTTTCCTTAAGTTTGGGTCAGTCACAGTGGTCATCTCCATTTCTCTTTTTCTCTCTCTATATCTCTTGCTCTCTCTCCCTCTCTCTCTCCCTCTGTCTTCCTCCCATCATCAGGGTTACTATTAAGATAAGAGGAAACACTGTCCTCTCCATCACTGTGTGTAGGGTGACATATTTCCCCAGGCTGTGATAGAGATCATTGAATGTAGTTATCTCTATTCTCACCAGATATCAATAGAGGCGAGGACTAGCGCTAAAAGGCTGTGTTGCTCACCGCGACGACATACAAAGTCCTTTTATGGTTCACCTGTTTAAAAGTCTTGGACTCAAGCGGTGATGCTTTAACGAAACAAGATCATCTACTGCTGATTTGTTGGAGTCTATGGAGTTTTCCCCATTCTTTTTGGGTTAACGTTTCACATGTGAATTGTTCAAGTCTCCATGGTGGGTTAAGAGGTGTTGGTTGGGATACTGACTAGTGACCATGTGTACAGAATCCATATTAGGAACCTTCCTCCTCCTTAGACCTCACACCTCACCTTGACAGCGTTCCAAGTATGGATTCTGTACTTTGTAACTCAGCCATGCCCTTTTCTATGATTATATACTATGGGGGATGGCTCTGAGAGGCTTGGCCTTGGCTTGACAGGAATTGGGTAGTTAAGAGGGAGTGAGGTCACTGTGGGAATCTGCGCTACAGGTGAAGGCTTGTAGTAAGGCTGACATGTTGGTAAGGACCAGTAACCTCTAGCATTGTTGTTGTGGTGGTGATGTGGTTTAGTTGGAGGCGATTGGGGGCCGACATATTTGTAAGGGCTAGGGAACTTCTCTACATGAGCAGGAGAGTGCTGTTGAGGATTAGGGTTAGCTAATGTAGTGGGAGGAGGAGGGGCTGTCATGGTATTAAAAGATGATTGGGGCACTTCCAAACTGCTGAAATGATGCAGCGAAAAAAATCTGGTGAACGCAATGGGTTGTGCTAAATCTTAGCTGTGCTGTGGAACAGAAAAGTTCTGATTAAACAGAAACACATCCATTCTATGGATCCCTCAAGAAATGTGATACAATATGCAGTGTTTCTCCCACTTCATATCCTCCCATTCCACCACACCCCTGCATACACACAGCGGACAACTATACATGAAAATGTGTTTTGGTTTGAAACTGTCTTTACACTGTAGCTGTAGTAGCAATCAGACATTTATAGACATTCTCTGTATGTTTAACTCTGGTTCTAATTCCACTGATTGGAATTGGCACTGTAGGAACAGAACTGTAGCAGGGGGATAAATGTAGATGTATAGGGGATGAACACATTTGCGAGGGTCCATGAACTACATGGCATAAGGGATGATTTCAGTTAATTGGGCTGGCTTAAAGAGAAATTGAAGGCCATAAACAACTTCTCTGGTAGAAAATAGCCTATGTGGCATCGATAGTTGTCAGAAACATTTGTTCTAGTGTCAAAATGTGTGTAAGTAGGATAATTTTGCTCATAAAGTCAGTCACGTCCAAACTGAGATTTGAGAGATAATTAGGAAAACAATGGTACGTCACGGAATGAAGGGTAGCGTATACGTTTTCCTTGGGTTGGGTTTATTTCAATCCTGCCCACAGCTGGCAGCACCCAAGTAATCATCAACTCAGGAACGTGTAGCTGCTCGTGACCCATCGTAATGCCCATGGTCAATTTGGTTTGACATTCGTTATCCGTAAGGGGCTAGTTAGGGACCATCACTAGATCACACAGTGTGTATGTTACAATATTTTTTAATGTCAATAGCTCTAACCAACTATAAAGGAGAGAAATTCACATAGAAATATTGAAAGCGTTTAATGAGACAACTGAAAGGTATGCAACATTAAAAGATTGTCCCAATTACATTGTGAAATGGAATAAATGGACTGGACTCAAACATGTGGTTTCCGTATGGATTTGATGTGTTTGATAGCGTTCCATTCATCCATTCCAGCCATTACAATGAGCCTGTCCTATAGCTCCTCCCACCAGCCTCCACTGGTGTATGGGATGTCACATGACAGTAAGACGTGTCACTGTGCCACTAGGGTCACCCTTGTTGGGATCGGAGAGGCTTCTTTCCCTGCCACGTGGTCTTCCTGTCTTCCTGTCACGTGGTTTTCCTGTCTTCCTGTCACGTGGTCTGTCCCATCACTCCTATGTTTGAACAGGATTCCAAGGTTAAATACTGCTGACAATGGTAGCAGTTTAGTAGCCAGGGCTTCCAATCAATCACACATCCAGCACCTAGAGAGTCTTCGGGAAGACAGAATGTTGTCAAAAAAGTGAATTTCATGCACAAACACTTCATTGTGTCTCCTTGCGTGTTCACTTCGTTGATTTAGATGTTTTCCAAATAAATCTGGATGGGGGCCACAGGGAAATGCTGTTACACAATAGTACAGCCTCAGGCCTTCAACCCTGAAGCTTCAGTTCAGACCCAGCCCTCACACGTATACGGAAAAACTGTACATTCCAGTTCATTAACAACTGTCTCGTGAAAACATTGAGAAGGAACGTGTTGTTCTCCACTGAAATGTAACCAGTGGTTCACATGGATAACCTCTTCCAGTGAATTAGCCTGCGACCTCTGTGTGTTTTGTCGAGACAGACACAGGATATCAGGGCTTGGGGATGTAGGGATCCAGATAAACAGGAGTAATAAGCAGAGTAAGATGCTTAAGCCAGCCAGACCCAGTTACCATGTCATGACCCTGTCAGCCACTTGAGGAAACATAGATTACATGAAAAAGCTTACAGTCGACCCAAACCACTGCTCAAGTGTATTTCCCGACTTTATATAACAGCTGCATATGAGACCCTGGAGTGTAAGCTCTATTGTTTTAGCACAGAAGCGACAGTCTCTGTGAATCAACAGTTGAGTCATTATTTGCTCCTGTTGTTGGTGTTAGTATCGGTTTTCTGGTCACGTGATAACGGAACACCTTGGATTTTCTCCAAGTTGCACTTTCAATATTTCCAAGACACACAAGTTCATTATTATATTATTGTTTATTATAGAAAACAAAAACATAATGGGTAACACTTTATTTTTTTGCTCAGTACTTCTAATTCCTCCGTGAAAATGTAATGAACATGCCATTAAGTTTTATGCCATGTCATAACCTTATCGCAATCCGACCAAAATAGATGCTATATAGACCCCATACCTTGGAAAGGAAGGGCTCCTGATGGCCTCTATGGGCCCCTGTCTTTTCCTGGCCCTTCTCACACCACTCTCTCTCTCTCCTCCATGCAGGCTACATTGAGGAGGCATGCATCATCCCCTGTCCGTCAGACTGTAAGCTCAGCGAGTGGTCCAACTGGTCCCGCTGCAGCAAGTCATGTGGTAGCGGGGTCAAAGTGCGTTCCAAGTGGCTCCGGGAGAAACCCTACAACGGAGGGCGACCCTGCCCCAAACTGGACCACATCAACCAGGTACAGCACGAGAAACACTCACAAGACTGTCTAATGTAGAAATGAGTTCATGTTTACTTGTAAGAATTTTGTCTGACAGCTGAGGGACTTCCTAATATGGATGACATTTTTTCCTAATGTAAATATTGTTTTTTTCAAGCACTGTTTGTGATAAATAAAAACGTTTTTATGTTAGAAACACATTATTACAAACACATAGGAGAGAGAGAAACAAATTAAATATTCATGAAAATATTCAGTTTGCATTACTCTCCGTTACTTTCTCTCTAGATTGCCAAATTGCTTTTGCTGGGTAGAATAGAGAGCCAGAGGAATGGATGCCATAAATGGATCTATCCACACTAATGCGTCTGTGAGCTGGCTGGTTCCTCATTTGAGAAGTGAAATATTTTACCTTCAATATGAATAGAAATAGATTCAGAGAAGTGGATTAAATTCAAGCCATGTTGATCTGTTTCTCAGTGTTTGAATTCTCTTAAGGGGACTTCACAGAAGGAAGCTTTTATTTCCAATGTCACATTAATCAAATGTTTGATCGTAGCAGTTCAATATTTGCATTTATACCAAAATTCTACCAAATATTTGCATTTATACCAATTATACTAAATCTATGCCACTTTCATTCCACAATGCACACTGGATACGGATGAACACAATAGGCCCAGGTAAGACCCTTTTCAGTATTATGAATTCATATTGTCAACAATGTCCCACATACAGAATATCTATTTTTCTGCATAATACTGTACAGAACATTCATTGATGTAGCGAGGTAGGATCAAAAAGGATAGACCTAAGCACTAACAAAACACCTCTGGTAATTTCTTAATCATCTCAACACAGTAATATCATTGACGCTATTCTTGTCACCCAAACTCAATGATAACGGAGGTAATAACCATAGACATATTCATGTCAAATCCCTTGCCTGGTGCCTTCCCCCAGGTGTATGAGGTTGTGCCATGTATTAGTGACTGTAGTCAGTATGTGTGGGTGGCTGAACCCTGGAGTGTATGGAAGGTCAGCAACTTGGACCTGAAGGAGAACTGTGGAGAGGGAGTCCAGACCCGCAAAGTCAGGTACTATACCATTTCACTATATCACACTACTTTACACTAAATAAAACCATCCCAAGCAATGTTCTACTCCCTCATAGGAAGACCGTCGTGTCACACACAGTACAAATCCATGGTCCTCAACATATGCATTTAAATATGCTGTATATAATTGCATTTGATTGACAGCTGATTTTAATGGAAAATGTTTTGACTATGTAAGGTCATATGAACACATCTCTGGGCCAATCCTGTAGGTGTATGCTGAACACTATTGACGGTCCATCTGAGTCTGTGGAGGACTACCTGTGTGACCCGGAGGACATGCCCTTGGGGACGCGGGGAAGCCGGCTGCCCTGCCCCGAGGACTGTGTCCTCTCTGACTGGAGCAGTTGGAACCGCTGCAGCCTGGTAAGAATAACTGGTCTGAGACCAGTCATCTTTATTCATGTATGTATGATGTGTATGTGATGGCTGTGGTAAGAGGTATCCTGTATATGTACAAAATTGTTGGCCTCTCTGGAGTCGCTGCAGCCTGCTAAGAACCACTAGTACACTTCTGTGGTAGGAACTGACCTTGGATCTGTAGGATAGTTTTTTAAAATTCACCCACTGATTCTATGATATGGAAGTCCTGGGATTTAAACTGTGGTACCCATTTCTCACTTTTTGAAAGAGACTGGAACCTAACATAAGGAGTTTGTTTGTCTTAGTATAAATGGATTGTGAATCTTTCACAGTATAATATTTCTTCCACCCCGGAAGCAGAAAAAGAATAAAAAAGAAATACACTACCGTTCAAAAGTTTGGGGCCACTTAGAAACGTCCTTGTTTTTTCAAATTAAACCAAATGTTTTTGTCCATTAAAATAACATCAAATTGATCAGAAATACAGTGTAGACATTGTTAATGTTGTAAATGACTATTGTAGCTGGAAACAACAGATTCTTTATGGAATATCTACATAGGCGAACAGAGGCCCATTATCAGCAACCATCACTTCTGTGTTCCAATGGCACGTTGTGTTAGCTAATCCAAGTTTATCATTTTAAAAGGCTAATTGATCATTAGAAAACTATTTTACAATTATGTTAGCACAGCTGAAAACTGTTGTTGTGATTAAAACTTCTTCGGTTGAGCTAACATAGGCTAATGCAATTAGCATGAGGTTGTAAGTAACAAGAAAAGGACATAGACATATCTGATATTGGCAGAAAGCTTAAATTCTTGTTAATCTAACTGCACTGTCCAATTTACAGTAGCTATTACAGTGAAAGAATACCAAACTATTGTTTGAGGAGAGTGCACAATTTTGAACATGAAAAGTTATTAATAAACAAATTAGGCACATTTAGGCAGTCTTGATACAAAATTTGGAACAGTAATACAATGGTTCATTGGATCATTGGATTTGCACAAACACTGATGCCATCTAGTGGCCAATGTCTAAATTGCACCTGGGCTGGAATAATACATTATGGCTTTTCTCTTGCATTTCTAAGATGATGGTACAAAAAAATACAAAATACGTTTTTTTTATTTGTATTATCTTTTACCAGGTCTATTGTGTTATATTCTCCTACATTCCTTTCACATTTCCACAAACGTAAAAGTGTTTCCTTTGAAATGGTACCAAGAATATGCATATCTTTGCTTTAGGGCCTAAGAAGGCCAGCATCCCATAATTGCCTCTTCACTGTTGACGTTGAGACTGGTGTTTTGCTAGTACTATTTAATGAAGCGGCCAGTTGAGGACTTGTGAGGCATCCAGTAGTCCACTAGTTAACCGCAGTAACAGGGGATACTGCCTTTGTCCACTCCTCCCCCTCTGACACATTTCATTGGTTGTAAAAAGAGCGATTGAACTATTTTGACGTCACCTGCTGTTTTCCTGAAAGGGCACCAGCCATTGTTAATCACACCCCATTCTCTTTAAGTGCTTGACATGCTGACTTCCCACAATTCCAATCTCAACATGGAGTCGTGTTGGTACCAGTGGGACTTGTTCCATGTTTTATTTATGAGGAATAAAACATTAGAGCGATGGAGGTATTCCAGAGGCAGTGTTTTTCCCACTCTCACACTGTGTACATGGAATGGAAGGAATGTTAGGATGGAAAATCTATTTGAGAAGCATCCTCAACGTTTTTCCACACAATTCCTGAGCATGACATATTCCAGGAATGCCAGTAGAGAGGATATGGAAAAGTTGGCAGCCCTGGGAATTGGGAATGGCATGACATCAGAACATGGAATTTTAATCCACTTTTATTTAGGACAATTAAATATGGAGAAAGAACTGGGAAATAATCCAGAAGCCCGCAAATTCACACAGTTGAATCGACTTTTATGTTCAATAAATATGGACATCACGGTGGCAAGGGCTCTCCATTGAAAAGGGGCTTAAGTTCCAGCTCAGGGATCAGACTACGTAGAATTCTTATCACTTGCTGCAATATGGACTTGCATATCATTTAAGCTATAAGAAAAATGCACAACCCTCCCTCCTTTTTGCTCAATCCCTCCATGTTGACGTGAAAGTGTGCCTACCTTTCAGCCATGCAGTTACAACAACAGCAGGAAACGGACAGCCTACGCCATCCGGTCACCTGGAGAAGGGAGACAATGTCCGGACACCACAGAGAAGGAGCCATGTAGTCTGAACCTGAACTGCTTTCACTATTTCTACAACATCACAGGTAAAAAAAAAACTTTAAAAAAACAAAAGAATCGCAGAACATCTCACTGTGACATCTTCCATTTAGTTTGTCTATAAGTAGCTGCTTTCCCTCATCAGTGGCTATCTACTTACACTGTTACTTAAAGGCCCCAATGCAGCCGTTTATACCTCAATATCAAATCATTTCTGGGTAACAATTAAGTACCTTAATGTGACTGTTTACAATCAAAATGCTCAAAAAGAAATAAAACTAGCTTCTTAGCATGAACAATTTCTTGGTATATTAACTTATTAACCACCTGGTGACTCCATCCCACCAAAACAAGCAGAAATGTCAGGTGGTCTTTTCAAACAGCTCTTACACTAAAGAGGCATTATCATCATTTTCACAATTTCCTAGTATTATTCCAACCTCATATGGTGGAAATATATATAAAACACAGGGGAATCATGTTTTTGACTGCACTGGGCCTAGAAGTGTTCTAGTTTTACTCATACTGAAATAACTTTACCCAACCATTGCAGTTTAAAAAAAAATGTATATACACACTATAAGGTAGTGTATTAATATTGCACACTCTTGGTGCAGCTACTCCAATTGCACACTCTATCTAGTGCTACTCCAATTGCACACTCTATCTAGTGCTACTCCAATTGCACACTCTATCTAGTGCTACTCCAAAACTACTTGCCCCAATTAAACTGCACAGTCTTTTTTTGGTGGCTCCTCTGTGATTCCAGAGATTTGTAGTGTTATCTTCAATATTGTAGCTCTCTCTCCCTCTCCTCTCTCTGTCTGTTGCTCACTTCACTGCTAATCTGTAGCGCTCCTCTCCCAGCGGCACCCAGGCCTTTCAGGGCCACACAGTAACTATGTAAATAAAATACCAGTGGAGATCATTACTGGAAATGCTCTATTTCATGTTGCCAGGAACCATCTTGCCTCTGCTTGTCTGAATCGTTCTGTCTCTCTCTCTCCACAATCTCCCTCTTCGACTCCCCCGAGTGCCACAAAGCTTTGCAGCAGGAGTTGAGCTCTCAAAACAGCCGCTTAAAAACAGCCACTCATCTTTGTCAGAGTGTTGCAGGCGTTTGAGTGATCCCCAGGCCCCTCAGCGGTAGACAGGCTTCCTGGCTTTAACTAGAGCCACATGGTTATTTGACTGGGGGCTCTGGGACTCCAACTTCTCTGGATTCAAATGATATGCTTCACTTCAGAGGCTCGTTTATTTTGGGTCTGTATTAAACAGGTTGAACTGCAAAGTCAAGGTGGTGTCTGTAAAATTAGTTATGTGAGATGTGAAAGGGGCACAACACAACTTGATGTCTCTCTTGAACAGTGGTGTAAAGTTTGAGTATCTGTACTTTACTATTTATGTTTTTGATGACTTTTACTTCACTATATTCCTAAAGAAAATGATGTACTTTTTACTCCATATATTTTCCCTGACAACCAAAGTTACTCCTTACATTTGGAATGCTTAGCAGGACAGGATAATGGTCCAATTCACACACCTATCAAGACAACGTCCCTGGTCATTTTCACTGCCTCTGATCTGGCGGTATAAGGGCACAAGGCGAGACCCAGATGCAAACACAGGAGGCAGAAGGTTAGAGTCCAAGATGTTTATTAACAATCCAAAAGGGGTAGGCAAGAGAATGGTCGTGGACAGGCAAAAAGTCAAAACCAGTTCAGAGTTCCAGAGGTACAGAATGGCAGGCAGGCTTGACGTTGGCACTGCCTTAAACAGGCTTTGACATCCAATGTACCCTTTGCCCAATGATTGAAGCTTTGCACGTGTATCTCAAGTCTGGTCTGGGGCAATGATGTATATAAACACTAGATCACGGATGTTGTTTATTGGCCAAATGAAAGGCTTTGAAGGTACCGGTCGGACATATTGGTACTCCACAGAAGAACGAGTCCTCCGTATGAATATAAGGGAACTCTTTACAGTATTTCTATTAAATGTTTCAAGGATGAAATAACATGGATTTAAGTATTTAAATATTGTAGTTGGCACAGAAACACTTTACTATCAAAAAATTATACTTTAAGGAAAATGTTTTTACATATTTATTTTATTATTATTTGTATGTTTAGCTCACATAATAATAATTTCAAAGTATGTCTGTAATAGAATCAATTTGGTAAAAACAAATGTAGAAATTAATTGAAATGCATTTCTATAGCTTATTTTTACAACAGTGGGTAGGGTAGTAAAATGGTGGTGTGGTGGCTTCAAATCAGCGCTACCTATTAGCCATCTAGTGTATATATAAATCATGTTCGGGCCCTACAGTACACTGAGTATAGAAAACATTTTAGAACACCTGTTCTTTCCATGACATAGACTGACCAGGGGAATTCAGGTGAAAGCTATGACTCTTTATTGATGCCACTTGTTAAATCCACTTCAATCAATGTAGATGAAGGGGAGGAGACAAGTTAAAGAAGGATAATCAAGCCTTGAGACAATTGAGACGTGGATTGTGTACGTGTGCCATTCAGAGGGTGAATGGGCAAGACAAAAAAATGTGTGCCTTTGAACGGGGTATGGTAGTAGATGCCAGGCACACCGATTTGTATCAAGAATGGTTTACACCCAAAGGACATCCAGCCAACTTGACACAACTGTGGGAAGCATTGGAATCAACGTGGGCCAGCATCCCTGTGGAATGTTTTCTACACCTTGTAGAGTCTGTGCCCCGACAAATTGAGGCTGTTCTGAGGGCAAAAAGGAGTGCAACTCAATATTCGGAAGGTGTTCCTAATGTTTATTATACTCAGTGTATGTTTGTGAGTTTGTCTTGAATTTGAGTGTGATTTTCATACTGGTCTGCCTTTTCCCCTCAGACTGGAGCACATGTCAGCTAAGTGCCAATGCTGTGTGTGGGAATGGCATCAAGACGCGAATGCTGGATTGT
This sequence comes from Oncorhynchus kisutch, assembly GCF_002021735.2. Lineage (NCBI taxonomy): Eukaryota > Metazoa > Chordata > Actinopteri > Salmoniformes > Salmonidae > Oncorhynchus > Oncorhynchus kisutch. The sequence goes on from NC_034186.2 coordinate 58,864,123, forward strand.
GTACGCAGCGACGGCAAGTCTGTCGACCTCAAGTTCTGTAAGGAGGTGAGACCCTCTTAAAAGCCCAACTCCTGATTACAATCCTTGCCCTAATTCAGGTCCACTATGATGAAAGCCAATACTGAGTCAATACTAGTGATATTGAAATTGGACCGTTTCCAGAGTAACTGAACCATCTGTACTGTCAATATTTTGAAGTTGTGTGTCCTTGGAGTATTACTAATTTAGCTCAGCAGAGCAGCAGTAACATCATGTATTATCTCTTTGGATCAGTATCAGCCACAAGTGATTCTAGGCAAATAAAATGACAGGCATATACAGCATCTCCATAAAACATTTAGAAGTGTTTACACAGGAGGATTGCTGTAGCCCCATCAGATTCAACTCAGTTTGTTCATAATCCATTCAGACGCTCTCAAATTGTCCCTTGCAGGCTGTAGTGGAAAAACTAACCTCACTGCTATTGAACCCATGGCCCAGTTTCAGTCCGGCTCAATCAGGGATAATAGGGTTTAAACAAGCCGGGTGTCCATCTTGTGCCAGAACAGAACCAGCAGCTCCTGGGAATTATAGGCTGTTTACCTAGGGGTCAGACAGAAGTAAGAAGTAATGGGTCTGGGCTGGCTGTAACAGTCTGTTGCAAAACCCCACTATGATAGGTGTTGTGACTGATACTGTTACTGAGTGATAATGATCCCGCTCTTTCATAGCTGAGCCTGGAGAGGAAGTGGCAAATGAACATTTCCTGTGTGGTGGAGTGTCCCGTCAACTGCCAGCTGTCTGATTGGTCGGCCTGGTCAGAATGCTCGCACACGTGTGGACTGGATGGTAAGACCTGATTCTCCTCCTATATCCTTATTCTGTCAACGGCTCCTAGCTGAATGTCTGAGATGATCAGGAAGAAGAAGTGAAGGACACTTAATGGGTTAACTTCTCCAGAGGGTCATCAAACCAGACTCATCTTGGTGGATATATGAATATTGCTTCAATATGAGATGCAGTGCATGAGTTAGAGAAGGAACATATGAATGTTCTGCAATTGAATGCTTTGTTTGCCACAAATATCCTATTCAAGCTGAAATCCCAGAATATCTCAGGCAGCCATGGTTTTGGGGAAAAACAAAGATTACAAACAAGACAAACGGCATTTACCACCGTCATACAGTGTCTTCAATCTCACTCTATTCCGTTCAATCAATGGCCTTACATAATAGAATGCACATCTCCCTACATTCGCTGTGCTATCAACCCATGTTAAATGAACAGCTCCTTTATGCTGTCAGATGACCAGCGATCACAGGGATCTCCGTCTGCACCTACAAAAGCAACATCGGCCCGTTTGAGACACATCACATCACACTCTTAATGGGTTGGGAGAACCCCCCCCCCAAAAAAAAAAAAAAAATATTAACAAGACTGCTCATTGAACTGAGAGAGATTGCCTCATACGTCGCCCTGTAAAGTGACTGCTCTGTCCTTTGTTGTTTGTTTGTTGTGCGGCATCAGACAATTGATTCTGTCCTATTATGTCTGTCTGCTAGCGGCCCTGTGGGACGCCCTTTGAAGTAACAACCAGCCTATAGCCTCTAGCACCTGCAGCTAAATCACAGGCAAGAGATAAGTGTTTTAATAGTGGTTAAAGGTGCAATGGGGATCCTCACCTGATCTATAGAGGATGTTCTGTTGGCTAGAACAGGATGTGAGGTAGAATTATGTCTGAGAGAGAGTGCTGTATTTTACTGTCTGATAAGGATAGCAGGTGTTCTTTGTTGTTTGGTTGAGGGAGAGGATTGCTGGCTCTGTGTTGGAAAATGAGCTGTTATGTGTGACCAATTGCAAAACAGAGACGGAGAAAGGGTAAGGGGTTTGAAAGAGCATGTGGCGTGGAAGCAATGAGATGGATTTCTACGAGAGCGGTGGAAAGAGAGGAATGAATGAGAGGTGGAAATTGAGTCTGCAGTACTTGAAGTACCAGTGTGTTACAGCAAATCACAATCTGTGTGTGTGTGTGTGTGTGTGTGTGTGTGTGTGTGTGTGTGTGTGTGTGTGTGTGTGTGTGTGTGTGTGTGTGTGTGTGTGTGAGAGAGATATATCTTAATGCCTATACTTCATCTGAGATGATGCACTCTTAGTATATCTACTGTATACATCACATTGCAAAGCCCTTTTAGAATCAAGAAGGCTTACGAAATACTCAAACTGCAGCCCACCCGATCCATTACACACAAGAGACTTCACCACCTCATATGGTCCAGTCATATAATAAGAAGGCAGTAGTTGTCAGAACAGAAAGGAAAAGTCATTTTGCTCAAGTGGAGGACTGGAAGTGGAGAGGTAATCAATATGGCTGGAGAACAGAACAGTGTAGCAGGTTTTTTCAAGAGCTGCCTTTGTCAAGTAGTTCGGGATGACTGATACAGTAACCTATAAATAATATAGTAACACACACGCAAAAGACGCACAGGAGTCCACACGAATACACATGTACATAAATACACACAATAACTGTTTGTAGGCCTATACGGTAATTACATTTCTTTGCCAATTGAATGGTGAATGACCTGACATTCAAACAAAGGATGAACTTTAGCAGACTGCTCCATTCTTAAGGAAAATAATAAAGGAGGGAACAACACACCATTGACTTGCGTTTGTCTAGACGGAGCTCATGCATCTCCCTATTCAGACATCAGTCATATGTGGATGTAAGTCAAAGTTTCCTTTCTGAATGAAATAGTCTTCAACGTCTGCAGACTTTCTACATGTCTTAAGGTAGATGTGATACTGTAACTACTACAGATGTAGAATCTTCATTTGAGTCTGTTTAGCTACAGCAGGAAAATAGCACTCACCAACAGGAAATGTGAATTATTATCTGGATTATAATTCATGGACATTTTTGAAGGTGTTGATAGATTTTTGTCATAAGGGGAAAAATGAAGTCTGAAATTTCTAAGTAAAAATTACAAACTTCAGGAGCTTTTTAAACCTCAAATACACTACACTGCATTGCCAGAAAGTTGTCCTGCAACAGGGTGATCAAATTAAGATCCTACATCTGTACAAGACTAATTGTCCAGTGAGTGTCTCACATTAATGATGTCACTGCATGTTTGTGTTCCAGGGAGGATGTGGCGTAGCAGGGGGGTGGTGCAGGGGTCCCAGGGAGACGGGCGTCCCTGTCCCTCTCAGCTGGAGCAGTGGAAACCTTGTCCTGTCAGACCCTGTTACAGGTGGCAGTACAGTCCCTGGTCTGAGTGCAGGGTGGAGGTAGACTACACCACACACTGTCTTATTCTCTCTTTGACCCTTGTACTCAGTTAACCTACACAGAGGATATGATCTGACTTTTCCGTGTGTGTGTGTGTGTGTGTGTGTATGCTTCTGTGTGTGTGTCTGTCTCCCCCAGGAGGTGGTATGTGGAGCGGGACTTCGCTACCGGAACCTGACGTGCTTCGTGTCGGACGGCTCCGGAGAAGGAGAGGCCAGTATGGTGGAGGAGGAGCTGTGTGGGGGTCTGGAGCTGGCTGTCAACAGAGACAAGCTGATCATACTGAAGGAGACCTGTGTTCTGCCCTGTCCAGGTAAACAATCAGCTAACTGTATACAGCGCTCCTGTCTTATGTAGGTGTGTTGTTGTTGTTTTATATTGTGCATCATGGTACAGTGTGGGTGGCAGCATGGATCTAGATTGAACCTGTTCCTGTACAAGAAAAGCATAGAGAAAAAACAGCACAACACGCTGTGAATTCATAACATTTCCTTTATATGCAGATATACACCTGCATTACTTCAACAACAATCTGCTTTGAGCTGTAATAGACGTTCTTCAACCCCAAGAGTTTAATAAGCCTGACTTGGTTAGCTTTATTTGTGTTTCATGCTCTGTTTCTCTAGGCATATGACTCCAAATGGAACAAAGAAGCTAACAGCTGTGTGGTTCTCTCTCTCTCTCTCCTCTCTCTCCTCTCCCTCCTCTCTGTAGGTGAATGCTACCTGATGGAGTGGTCTGACTGGAGCCCGTGTCTGAGTGTGTGTGCCAAAGGGGCCGGCGTGGACTTTGGCTCTGTCCAGGTGCGCTCGCGAGCCGTCATGGCCCAGGAGCCCGAGAATGTCCAGCTGTGTCCTGACCAGGATTGGGAGTCCCGACCTTGCACTGGTGAGATTGGGAGAACAGGGTTGTATTCATTAGGGCACACGAGCAAAGTGTTTTGCAACGGAAGACGAAAATGTATGTTTGTTTTTTTATTGGACAATTAAGGTAGTCCCTTCCCGCTTCAGTCCGTTTTCTTCCATTTGGTGCCTAATGAATACAACCCAGGTTTTATGTTTTCACCGAAGTCAAATAACATTCTACATGAGGAATTTATTTTACCAGGTCAAAATATGGCAAAATAAATTCATCATGTTTTTATACAGTACAAGCATGGTCCCTCAGGCGTTTTATTCATGGGTTGGACTAGAGCATACAGTGTTATGTGAATCCCCAACCCCCCACTACGTTCCCCTGGGCTCTGGCTGGGGAGTCCCTCATTTTCTCACACACTGTTGCGGCCGCCCCACGGCAGCCGTCGCTGGGATGACCTGGTTTATAAGCATCACTATGGGCCCATGAGGGAGAGGGGATGGGGTGGCCCAGCGCTCTTTAACAAGGAGAGGAAGGGGAGACAGGGGGAGATGGAGCGAGACATGGGATGGAGAGGAAGAACAGAAGAGAGAGGAGTGAAAGAGAGAGAGGGAAGAGGTAGAGGAAGCAATATAGGGAATAGAGAGGGGGGGGGATTAACAGCCCAGATCATTATACCCTGACAGATGACACTATAGAAATCTATTGTATTGATTGTAGCGATGATACTGCAGCCAGCGAGCACTGAGAGAAAAATCCAAACGTTTAGTTAGATTGCTCATTTATGATAGAGTTGAACTGGTTGTGCAGGTGATTAGTTATCAGAGGGCTCCCTAAAGACTATGGGTCACTTGGAGCTGATGAAGATATTGATAAAACATTAACAGCGTTCATGCTAAGCCATCTAGCAAAAGCCTGAGCCTTTCATCCAGAATGTAAAACTCGAACCACAACCCTCTGTTCAATGAAGTTCCGTTTAATTCAGTAGAACTGATCTGAATTTAATTTGGCTCTGTTCTGTACCTGGCTTAATGGCTCATCGAGATCATTATGTATTGTGCTCTTACAGATGGGGAGTGTTTTGAGTACAAGTGGATGAGCAGCACGTGGTTAGGCTCCTCTCGCGTCACCTGGTGTCAGCGCTCTGATGGACTCAATGTCACAGGTAGGCACTGCTAAATCTTCAATGGTGCTTGCCTTAATGCACTTCTTTCCATAGGCCTTATTAGAGTTGACATCAAAGCCTAAAGATCTTACCAATCACATGCCATCTGATCCTTCTTTGGTGATCTTTGACCTACAGGAGGATGCCCCCATATCAATCCTCCAGGGGACGACAACAACTCCTGTGACCCGCCGTGTCAATTGCCAATGTCCTTCTGCACTGAGGTGAGCTGTTCACGGGTAGTCTGTTGAGTGAGAGTGGTTCAGATTAGGTTTGTGCTCTGAATGCGTTGCACTTCAGTCCATTCTAGCATGGCCAGATAGTGACAAGCTGACAACCGTGGTTGTGTCTGAAAGCATTAATACCTGTCAAATCCTTGCTTCCTCCATCCTTGTCTCCTCAATTCCTTTCAAAGTGCATCAAAGGAGAGGATCCAAGGTCCCTCCCTCTGACCTCCAATTAGCTTTGAAAGGAATTGAGGAAACAAGGACAGAGGAAGCAAGGATTTGACAGATATTAGCATATTCAAACACAGCAGTGAACTGTATTTGTGTAACACTGTCCTCTTCAGGCTGGCGTGTGTATGTGCGAGGAGGGCTACACAGAGGTGATGTCCTCCAGTGGCCAGCTGGACCACTGCACCCCCATACCCATTCTGGAGATCCCCACAGCCGGGGACAAGAAGACTGACGTGAAGACCAGCCGTGCCATCAACCCCACCTTGCCTGCCACCATACAGCCTGGACGCACCGGACGCACCTGGTACCTGCAGCCCTTTGGACCAGGTGAACCAGCTACGTGACTAGCCTAGATGTAGTGAACACACGTTCAGTAACTTGCAGGTGCAGGGTACAAAAAGTAAACCCATGAAAATGAGAGAGATGCTGCAGGGGAATTATTTCTTACAGGTGAAGCTACACCGACCACAGTAAAAAGCCTTTACGGCTTTTGGTTTATGAGAGTTGCATTTCTGCACACACTTCTGACAATAGTAGATATAGCAAGAATGTGAAGTGATGGGAGGACCCGTATGGATCAGAGGAAAATGTTTTTCTGCTACTCTTTCATCATTGCTAAAATGAAAAGGAAGCACTTGGCTGATGATTGGCTAGATGCTTCAGCAGGATTGTAGCCAATACAGGAGATACTATGTATTATGCTATTTTATTGTGTGCTCTTAGCTAATATGAACTGATTTAACATTTCTAAAGACCAAAATGCTTGGTTAACCCCATAGTGCTTTCTGGTTAGAGTGCTGCATGTCACTGAGGCAGTAAGTGGGACTTGGGCTCTTACCATTTTTGACAGGTTGAGACTGTCTAGACATGTCCTTCAAAGCACAATTCAGATCAACATCTACAAAGCCAGAAATGAATGGAAACTGGCATATGTTACCTTGCATTGCATGTCCAAACATGTCCATTTTGTAAATTGCGGAACTAAGTGGAAGCTCTGAAGACTTCTTTCAAAAGGATGCCATCACCAACCTTGTGTTCCTTCCAGAATCCAGTTCTGCTTGATGCGTGGGCAAAGTGCTTGACAAATGAATTGTTCTTCCCAATTCTGATTGTGTTACGGACACCGTCAGCCACGTAGCCAGCTGAACTGACAGCTCTCCCTCCTCCACAGATGGCAAGCTGAAGATGTGGGTATATGGTGTAGCAGCGGGAGCCCTGGTACTGCTCATGTTCATAGTGTCTATGATATACCTAGCTTGGTGAGTCCGCTCTGATCTTGTCCTTTTATACTCATCCATCCCTTCATCATTCATTCAAAATCCCCGTTGTGATTTTTTGGGGGGGGTCCGATTAGATTTGAGATTTTGAACCTTTTCATTTAGTCGTTAGCCGGTTCACCCCCCCCCCCCCCCCCCCCCCCATCTTTTTGGCTTATTTCTTGTTTTGTTATTGTTTGTTTTGTTTTCTTCATGCCATCTGTCACCAGCAGCAGTTACAGTGTCCTCCGCCGCCGTCTTCAGGCCACTGAGTCCAACGCCAATGGGACGGTGGTCTGGATGGGTCAAAATGCACATGAGTTGACTTATACCTGCCCCGATTGCCAAGAGTTGGGCCAAAGCAGTAGCCAAAGCAGCGGCCAAAGCAGCGGCCAAAGCAGCGGCCAAAGCAGCGGCCAAAGCAGCGGCTAAAGAGGAAAAAGAGGCAGCTCTACAAGTAGCTGCAGTGCCAATCATTGACCCCTGACCTGTGACCCCTCCACCAGTGTCACATGACGTGTCCCGCTTGACCAGCTGTGTGAAGTTGCTAGTGCAGGTGAAGTCCCAGGAAATCACCTTCTATGGGTCCCTCATACTGTAGGTGGTAGGCTCCGGATAGAACCTGGTCGTAAGTAGGCTTCCGACTTTAGGATGAGCTTACCTTCACCAAATCATTAACCTAAACCATTAGGGCAGTGGTCTCCAGACCCTAACACACCCAATTACTAATCAACATCTCAAGATGAAGATTAGTTCATTTAGAAGTGTTAGTTTTGGCCTGGAACAAAATCTGTGACCAGGCTTAGTGACAACTAATGTGACCATCATTGACTTATTCAACCCCTATTAAGACTCATTCTGACCTTTTCCTGAAGACTTATTTGTTTTCTTGAATGTAAAATCGCACAATGATGTCATACTGCCCTCTGGTGGCCATGACAGATAGCTACTATATTTTAGAGCAGGAGCAACATTCCCCTGCTTTTATCGAATCCCCTCTACCATCTCATCCCTGTTTATCCTCTATTTACCATACATTGTCACACACATTTATTATGGTGCTCACATTTGTTATGCACGGAACACCAATTATTGAGGATGATCAAGTTCACGTTACCATCAAGAAATATGGACAAATGCAGTAGAAGTAAGCGTTTAGACATGCATCTTTTGAGGCATTAACAATTGCAGGACAACAATAGTGCTTCTCTTTTCCTAGGATGGTGATGTTTGCTAAATAGCTCTGTAATATTCTTGCACTGTCAGAGCCAATACAAAAGGTACTTCATAGCTCAGAGCCATAGAAGTCAAGTGAAGCATGGCCACAGATATTAATGCAAATTAACATACTAATACCTTTTAACTTTTATCTTTTTGATATGCCCATGTCTTTTCCCGAAATGTCCGTTTTATAGAGATATCATTCATTTGGAACAATCGCAGCGATATGTTAGAACTGACATAATAGTAATAGCCACTTTTTAGTGCTGCTGGTGTTTTACTTGCACTGTAGTGTATAGATTGTAAGGCAGGGTAGTAACCTGTTGTCTTCTCTTCCTCTTAGCAAAAAGCCAAAGAAACCAAAGAGACAGAGGCAAATGAACAACCGATTGAAACCTCTCACCCTAGCCTATGATGGGGACGCTGACATGTAGGACTCTGGGGTAGCCTAGTCCTCCAGAGACCTGCCCCACCTGCCGTAAAAACAAAGAGACATATCCCATCATAGGGATGTTTTCATCTTGCAGATCAGAAGAAGAAGACCAACGGCCATCTCGAATCCATTTTGGGTCCTCATGTGTTAATTGGAGATTGGAATTGAGGAAGCATTTCTCCACTTAGACATATTTGGGTTTAGTCCATTTCAAGCAGCAGTTCTCCTTTTCCATTTTCTTTTGTGATATTTCCTTAAACCAAAGCCTTCACAGCCTCCCCTCACTACGAGGAAAATTAGTTTTTTTTGTTTGCCCATTTTTTGCTTTCAAATGGAAGGGCTGCTGCGAAGAGACAAACTTTTCTGTCTTTGAACACAAACAGCACAAGCTCATTTCTTTGCCGTGTTTTTCTGCTCGTCACTGCAACATTGAGTAGCTGGAGGCTTAGGATGCACTGGCAGTTCGCACGTTGCCAAAAGTCACCGCAGGGAAGGGGAGGAAAATCTCCATGAAAAGGCTTGGATTCATTTCCTTTCTGGATTTTGACTGAAATCTCCTTCGGTCGCAAACAAAGAGATACTTTTGGTTTCCGGTTGATTCCTAGACAGAGGCCTATCTTGAAGGATAAACATATACAGACCGAGAACACAAGATGAGAAACAATCCCTGGTTACTGGATCTATTGCCTGTCTCCCTTTTGCTTTGTTTCAGGCACTATTATTGCACTATATTAGTGCAGCATGATATGCACATGATGAGTTATACGTTGTATTGCCATAGAACATTGCCTCTCTTAAGACACAACCAAATGCAGTTGGAAACTAAATGTGAAAATAATGGGCATTTTCAAGACCATGGATACATGACAACTGGAGATGATGTCCCCATTCTATAACACAGGGGGTGTGAGTCAATAGTAAATATGTATAGATTTAATTTTGTCACAACTCGTTTTGTTTTTGGTCCAGTATCTTTTGTGGTCTATATACTGTAGTTTGTTTGGTATTGTCCCTCTCTATGCCCGAATGAAATTGAACAGACGACTTAAATGAGGACCATTGATTCTGTTCTTGCTTACAATGAGATATTTCCAATGGTTTAAATGTTGTAAATATGAAACACAGCCCATATGTACATGGAAGATAAATGGGTAAATGGATTTTCTTATTTTTTAGATAACTTGTTTCGCAAAAAACAAAACCCTTCTAAAGCTAAAACGATGTGTGTGACTACTATTGTATTTTTATCTAATTTCTAATGTCACGCAACTCTAACTTCTGCCTTATTGTGTCAATGATCAGCTATCTACAGTACCATATACATTCATAAAACCAACATATTTAATAATGGGTGCAGCACAGGTTTAAACTGTATGTCATTGATTCATGGGATGAATGACTGATGAATTTGGTGATTGATGAATTTCGATAGAAGTTAAACGGTACCATTTTCTAGGACAAAAGGCTCTAGGAACAAGACTATTTAAATGTCCTTTTTTCACAATGACCCATATCATAGGTGCCCTTAGACATATTATAATGATGCAGTCGTTCTCCCGGCGTACAATATCACATCATATATTCTGTATATATATATCGAGGTCCATCTAAGCAGCCGTCATTACAGTATATGAATACAGAGGAAATATGACGCGGCTGTTCTACAGTGGCAGAATTCGACCAGTCTGCCTGATTGCTAGAAGAGCAGCTGATGAGGAGAATGTTTACTTTTTTTTTGTGTCAGTTTTCCTTTTAAATATTTTTTGGAGAGAAAAAAAAGATCAACATATGTGTACATTTATTTTGTATTGCACACAAATGTTTAGTTTGAATATTGCAAAATGGGTGTATGCTATTACTGATGGTGGTTCTCTTGAAGCAAGCTGTGTGTTGTACAAAAAGATAAGACTCCGTCATTTTGTAGAGATTGTATCGGAAGTATTACTAAAAATAAATGAAGAAAGTGTTATAAACAGACTAAGTTACAGTGAAAGTGTTGATGAATGCCTTTCTAGTGTCCATTATGTTAGATGTACCACTAGATGTCTCTCTAGACACAAATGAAAAGTTATATTGCAAGGCTCTCTTGAAGTCTCTTTCCCTCTATATCTCTTCCTGCCTCTCTCTCTCTCTTTCTCACCCCTCTCTCTCTCTCTCTCTGTCTCTCGCTCTCTCTCTCTCTCTCTCTGTCCCTTTTCCTGCCTCTCTCACTCTTTCTCGCCCCTCTCTCTCTCTCTCTCTCCCTCTTCCTGCCTCTCTCTATCCCTCTCTCTCTCTACCTCTTTCTCTCGTCTCTTTCTCCCGCTCTATAAAACATCACATAACACTGACAATCAGACCTACAAGCACTACCATTCACGCAACACCGCCACTAATCCTGCAACAAAGAACGTATCATTCACATCTTCCAATAGACAAAACAGAGACAGAGCATTTGATTTTCAGCCCTCAATCAATCTGAAGATTGATCCCTGCTATTTGCTCCAGGGTCTTTTTCGGGTTTCCCTTTGTCATTTATCTCTAGTTGTGGCATTTTTACATAGTCCATTTTATTTTATTTTTCAAGAAAGGGATTACAGTACAGTTAGGCATGAAAAGTGAAGGTCTACCAAGAGGAATGAAGTCCACATGTTGGTGCGTTGTTCTCCTGTCACTCATTTCTATGGTAAGTTGAGTTTTTGTTGTCAATTATCTAGTAAAAATCAAATTTTCTCTCTTTTGAAATCTTGTGTTCTAAGCTACCAGCTAAATGTACAGATGTTGCCTGTGCCATAGCATTTTTCCAAATACTTTTTTTACTCACAAGTGTTTGGTAAATGTATATGCTGCATATATATTTTGAGTATGCTTTTCAGCACATTGGAGAGCACCAGTCTTTGCTTTTACTCTTAAAGGGAAATGTCACCATATTTCAACTTCATATTCATTATCTCCAGAACCACCCCATCATCAACATTTGCGAAAATGCAGCGTTTCTATGTTTTGTAGTAAAAAAGACATAGGAAGATAAGTCTTTCCAATGATGACATCAACCAATTAGTAGACAATTAGTGGGCAATGCATACTAATAATTGGTTAAAATCACATGGTGCACACCAATAATGTCATTGAAAACACTTATCTTCCTCTATCTTTTTTTTTACTACAAAACATAGAAAAGCGCCATTTTCCCATATGTTGATGGGGTGCTGGAGATTATGAAGATGAACCATTTGTGAAATTTCCCTTTACATCTTTACTTACTCATCTATCGTTTTTAGTAGATGTACTATTGTGTTGTGTGCAGAGGGAAACATTTTGTCATTCACATTCCGATTGGTTGTAGATCTAATTTTAATCAATCGACTCCGATGAATTTCCCATTTGAGTCACTCAATTCAGTTGAAAAGTTTGACATTTCAAACGCTTGACATTTCACCTTTTGATAAGCTTGACATAATATCTTCATTGTTATGCCATAACAGTTTGCCATAACAGACACCCCAATTGTGTTAATCTTCTGGTACGTAGTAACCCTGCATGAGGTAAATCTGTCAACAGACAAGCAAGAGAAATAGGCCCAATTTGTCTCTTACACATTATTTGAACTTAATCCCACAAAGTTGACTAATCTTCAATAGTTACCTTGGGTTATCAGCACTTCATTTGATGTGTGATTGAAATAAGTGAATTATGAATAATTATTTATACAATTTCCATTATCGAATTGAATTCGCAGTCTTTAAAATTATAAACTCAATTTCACACTTCACTAGGCTCGCTAATCATTGTATCCCATGAACTAATGAAGCCTTTCCTTTTTTTAAGGAACACTTTTATTCAGTGCATTATGATGCAATTATATTAAACTAATACTATGTTAAATGTAAAATGTCACTACAGTACTGTAAACATGAAGTGTTGGATGTACAGAAAGTGTTTACTCTCAATTGTACCACTTGATGTGAATGTTTTTCCAGGCTTCGCCTCCAAATTGCTTCGCCATGCTTTAATGGGGTGCTCATAATTGTTTCGTGCTCGGCGCATCCTAAGCTCAAGCCTCGAGCTCCTTCGACAGATTGACAGACCCATGGGAACCTCGCAAACTTATTTTGGACGCCTTTGAACCAACTCGTGTGTGAAATAATGTGATTATGTATTTATCCTCTGGGTGAGTTGGAGAAAATAGTGGCTATTTTTTTGTTGCCACGGTAATACCCTCAGTCCAACTGCTGACCGTTTTCATCCTCTACAGAACTCACGACGACAATACTGCCCTATGTTTGCTACGTTTCATAGTCTACCATTCTATTTCACACCTATTTGAGATGTCTTGAGATGCCTCACTCTAAAGCCCATGATCTTTGACCCCCTCAGGTAACTCTGGTGATTTCACTTTGATCTCTGTTCATCTCTGAGAATGCTATAGCTGATCCATGAAAACATCAGAGAAAGAAAATCCTACATTTTCCAAGATTAATTTGGATATCAGCACAACCAAACTATCCCCTTAAGGAGTGATGGCCAGCTCCCCCAGGAGAGCTACTGATTAGTATAATCAAGTGTTAGATTAGGGCTAGAACGAAACCCTGTGGGGAGTAGCTCTCCAGGAGAAGAGTAGGCCACATCTGGCCTAAAACATATCCCTGGAGATGTGTACAGTCTTACTGCGCTTCGATTCAATTCCGTTCTGCTCACTGAACGATGGAATCATGTCCCTGCGGACACAGATTCTGAATGGTTCTGATTGACCAGTGCTGTAAGGTGCTGTCTGATATTAATTTAGGCACATATGGTAGCTGAGAGTTGAAAGGGAAGTATGTCATGTCAGTGAAGATCCTTTATATACTAAATAGAATGGGTGGAATGATTCTTGGATTCATGTAGATTCATCAACATGGTGCAATTTTGTTCCACTATAACACAAAATACTGAGACAAGCTATGGCAAACAAACAACTCCAAACTACCCAAACAAGATGGACGACATTGTTGCTTTGAATAGGAAGAGAGACAGCCGGTTCCAACCATTCCAACTCTAATGACTCTTTAACCGGAAGTGCACCCAGAATTCACTCAATTTAGTTGCTAAAATGGTAACAGTCTGTCGGAAGAGGCAAGTCTGTCCTATAACCCCCCCCCCCCCCCCCCCCCCTACGAGTTCCAGCTGCAGTACCATTTCAGTGAATGAAAGGTCACACATTTTTAATAGTCTCTCCTAGGTGTTTTTTAGCTACCAAGGTTGTCTTATCAGAACAAGACATTTTTGCTATATTGGGGTTTTAACCTATAGCATATCCTCCTTATCACAAGGGAAGCTACTGTACAGTACCAGACTGTATCTTCCTCCCTCTAGGGAAAGGATTCCTGAACAGGAAGAGATAACATTCAGGTACATCCATCGACTGTGTATACCACATTATGTCTATGGGTATTTTCAATAGGACTCAGTAGGGTATTTAACAGGGTATGTCCTCCATTATCAAATCATCCCAGTATTTGTGTAATCATGTGCAGGAATTCTGGTTTGTTTGAGGCCACAGGTGAGATTTAGAACTGTCTGATGAGCAATGCCTCAAACTTTTCAAATTCACCCCATTATAGCTGTTGGTGACAACCTGTTTCTCCACCTCCATTTAACACCAGCGGAAAAAATAAACTAAATGTGAAAATAATGTCTCACATGCTCTCAAACAGAGCGAGGTAATCTTGGCCTTTCCTCTGTTTCCTCAGACAAGGCTGCCTTGATGTAAATGTTGGTTTAGTCAGGAGTGCCTTGATCTGCCTAATCTCTGTAGTGTGGATTACAGGTTGGTTATAATCCGGGAATTGGGGTCTCTGCGAATGTGACACGGGGCCCTCTAATCCCGACCATGACAGTTTGCACAGGCTGTCAGGTGCTTCAGATGAAAGCTAATTGCATGTCAGTGTTGAACCCAGTATAATAAGCGTCATGACAAGACCGCAAGGACCAAGCTAGCTCTCAAGAAACATTTTGAAATTGAATTGTGCATATGATTGCTTAGGAGAAACATGTCTGAATCAACTAAATGGGATATATGTTGTGAGATCCTTAAAGGGAAAACTAAATATTTTATTTTCTAGGTCGCCCTCGCAAAAAAAAAAAAATGCTTTTAACCTTGAGTCTTTCTCCTGGTTAAATAAAGGTTAAACGAGGGGGGGAAATGGTTGGCAGTCCTTCCGAGTAGGGGGAATCCATTGAGATTGAGCTTCAGTCATTTAGCAGCACAGGTAATTAGAGCTCTATGAAAGCTATATTTCATTTGGTCATTGGAGAGCCCACTGCTAATGAATCAGGAAAGAGAAAGTCATGGGAAATAAATTGGGCTTATTTGAACGATGGTTCATACTTCCTATTCAATGAAACTGAACCACTCAACCTTCCCTATTTCTTTTCAGATGGAGAACGCGAATGTATAAGTTAAAGAACATTGCAGCGACATTTTCTTAGTGCAAAATAATTCTGCAAACTGCAAAAAATACCATAAACGTCGTTATATTCTCGCAGTGTGATTTAATTTTAAACTTTTCTTCAACAATGTGCGTTATAAGGAGGCGATTATTTAACCAGAGTTTACTAAAGTGAGCAATACATAAATAGTGCCCCCTTTTATAACACATTGTTGAAGAAAAATGTCAAATTAAATCAAGTTGGCAGATTTATAATTAGGTTTTTGCACAATTCGTTTGCACTGTTCATGGATATGAAGTAAAATTTGGCCCAAAACAAAGATGAGATTGAAATTCGGCTTGAGCACCAAAAATAAGAAGATTTGATATTTTTCAAATTAAGTATTCTATGTCCAAATCCAACATGCATTCGCACTATAACTGTTGCAATACACAGACTACCCTACCGCAATGTCATCCTGTGAACTTTGTGAAAGAGAGAAGACCTTATTCTCCTAGTATTGATCTGAGGTAAAGGTACAACATGTAAGACTTTGCCCAGATAGATCTGCTGTCACGTTCCACAGATGGGGTTAGGCCATCACTGTCACCATTCTTCGTGAAGTGCAGTGGGAATCTTAGCCCTGTCATCGGTATTATTATGAGGGCCGGAGTAAAGGAATCATCAATCAACCGTTCAGGGTACATTCAGCGGGTAATAGTCTGGTGTTGCGTCACGTCTGTAGGCTACTGAATAAACGCTTCATTCATCTATATGTATGGCAGGATTGGAATGTCCTTACGCTTGATAAAAGACACTGTTCATATGAGGCAATTGTGTCATGCACTGAATTTGTCTCATATTATTTCTATATCCATTAGTCACGAACTTCAGCATCACTGAATTTCAAATGGGTATTGATTTTATTGCCATTTCAGATCTACAGTTCATGTATGATCTATTGGTACAAAACACAAAAATTGCATTTTTTTTATTTGACCTTTATTTAACTAGGCAAGTCAGTTAAGAACAAATTCTTATTTTCAATGACAGCCTAGGAACAGCCTGTTCAGGGGCAGAACAAAAGATTCAAGGACATATCAAGGACATGTAACTTTTGATCCTACACAGCAGGCTTATTTTTTTTATGGTTTAAGCCATTCACGGAATGCATGTTGTGTTCCATCATTGAAATAGGATTGTATTGTCTCTTTGTTTTCCACAGGTTACAAGTGCCCATTCGTCTGCTTCTGGAAGTTCAGATGTTCTGAAGTCAGAGAGCCCGAAGTCGAGAGCTAAGGACCTCTGGACAACAGACACCAGCAAGGACTTATCCATCAGTCGCCTGCTCTCCCAGACCTTTTATGACAAGAACCTGTCTGGCCTGGATCTGAACTATGACAAGTTGGAACCATACTCTAAACAGGAGCTCTGGGACTGGCTCCACAACACCTCTAGCCTTCGTGACCCCCGCTCCCGATCCAAGAGGAGACCCATCGTCAAGACAGGAAAGTTCAAGAAGATGTTCGGCTGGGGCGACTTCCACTCCAACATCAAGACAGTGAAGCTCAACCTGCTGATCACCGGGAAGATCGTAGACCACGGCAACGGCACGTTCAGCGTCTACTTCCGCCACAACGCTACGGGCCAGGGCAACGTGTCGGTGGGTCTGGTGCCGCCCACCAAGGCCGTGGAGTTCCAGCTGCAGCAGTCGACGGTCCTCGAGCCCAAAGACACCAAGCTGTTCAACTGCAGGGTGGAGTACGAGAAGGTGGAGAAGGGCACCAGGAAGTCGTTGTGTTCCCACGACCCTTCGCAGAGCTGCCCTCAGGAGCAGACCCAGAGCCATGTGTCCTGGCTGTGCTCCAAGCCCTTCAAAGTCATCTGCATCTACATCTCCTTCTACAGCACCGACTACAAGCTGGTGCAGAAAGTGTGTCCGGATTACAATTACCACAGCGATACTCCCTACCTCCCCACCGGGTGATTGGCTGAGCGGCTAAGGGAAAGGAACAGAGACAGACAGGGCATTCGCTCCTGAGAGGTGTCAGTTGATTTGAGCTAGGCTGGCACGGCCCTCAATAGAACAGAGGGGGATGCTTTACTGTCGGAACAGAACTGTTAAAAGGTATTATTAAAGCTAATGCGTCCCTGCTGCTTGTGAGATCGCTACACTGAGCAGACCTTCCCTATGGCCATTGTACGAGCATTTAGGACACAACATTTCCTGGCTTGGCATACTTTTTCCTCATGTATTTTGACCCTCTATAGTAGCTATACGAAAGTACTCAGCCGGAGCCCTCGCTGAAGGTTTGTCATTATGTAAATAATAACTCATAAAGCCCACTTTATTCTATGAGAAAGTGTTTCGATCTTCTAATGTAACTCTGTGTGTTGATGGAATAGCATTTTTCATTTTCTCTCATTGTCCGTTTCTGTTTGTCGCTGGTGATTACAAAGCGGGAAATGAAATAGGTAGATGTCGACTTACTGTGAAGGAAAGTGTCCGAACGCATTAAGACGTGCCATCTATTTCATTACGTGTTTGTATCTGTATGACAGCCAGAAATACAGATCCTTTCAAAATGGTTTCTTTTTCAGTCTCAGTGAATTATTGAAACATCAACATCACATTTAATAAGAAAAAAATAGATAAAAAAGACATAAAATAAAACACTTCCTACAGATATACACTGAGTATACCTAACATTAGGAACACCTTCATAATATTGAGTTGCACCCCCTTTTGCCTTCAGAACGGCCTCAATTAGTCAGGGCATGGAGTCTATAAGGTGTCAACGCGTTCCACAGATATGCTGGCCCATGTTGACTCTAATGCTTCCCACAGTTGTGTCAAGTTGGCTGGATGTCCTTTTGGAGGGTGGACCATGCTTGATACAAATGGGAAACTGTTGAGTGTGCGAAACCCAGCAGCGCTGCAGTTCTTGACACAAACCGGTGCACCTGGCACCTACTACCATACCCCGTTCAAAGGCACTTAAATCGTTTGTCTTGCCCATTCACCCTCTGAATGGCACACATACACAATACATGTCTCAATTGTTTCAAGGCTTAAAAATATTAACCAGTCTCCTCCCCTTCATCTACACTGATTCAATGAGGAGTCATAGCTTTCACCTGGTCAGTCTATATCATGGAAAGAGCAGGTGTTCTTAATGTGTTTGTATGCTCAGTGTACATTGTTTTCGGTAGATAAAGAAAAAAAATGCTAGCAATGGTTTTCAGCTCTCAGTTAATGTGGAGTAAATCAGCTCAATGGAGGACTTTCATTCATTATGGATCTAAGTTTATTTCAATATTCAAAAAATAAGCACTTATGTTTGCCCCATGAGAAAAAAACACAGTAAAGAGTCCCCACTCTGTTCGCTATAAAAAATTTAATCAAGGAAATCAAAGGAAGTTACAGCATGAGATCTGCTGCTTGCCAGAGGACATGTGTTAAACTGCAGAGGCATCTCTCCACACATTATAACAACCACTTCTGACATCAATAACGCAAATTCTGGATGATGATGATGATGATGTAATAACACTATACGATAATGATGCTGGATATTCGATTTGGCCATTAAGCTTTCATTACGCAAATGTGATGCTTGTAGCTGATTGTGAAACATCTCTGAGAACCATCACTGTGATTGTCATCCTTGTGTGAGAGAATAATGTCTGGGAATTACACTGATACACAACAGGAGTAGAAGTCCTTCATGAGGTTGATAGGCACCTTGAGGTGGAGTTCTTTATGCGGTTTGCATTGCACATCTAACTAGTCAACTACTACAGGATCTTTAGTACTGTACACGTGCACACAGACTCGTTTGTTGTTGACACAACTGAAAAAAAATGGAATGGAAGATTTGACAAGGTACTTCATAAGAAATAGGGGTTTGTTTCCTATGAAGAGAGGGGCCCATGTGATAAGAGAGTGTGAACAGGGATTTATGATGTGGATGAACAAAGCTGACAGAAATAAGCATTAACATTTGACTCGTAAATTGAGAGCAGTTATCTGTCATCATGGCTACTGGATGACAAATGTCTCAGATTATTTTATTTGAGTGGGTCTTCCATTTTTATAAAGTGTCATTTTCTGTATAAGATCAGTTAAATATGTTGCCAAATTGGACACTCTTGTCTTAATTTTGTGGAATACACTATACTGTACTTGAGTTATGGCTAATTATGATTTATTTGAAATATATGTATGAATTCAATTGCACTCTTTTAGATGGGCCATGTCCGATAGTTGCCATGTCCGAGTCTAAGCTCTATCTGGTACCATTTCTACGAATGAAACCCTCTATCTGTAATATACTACTGCATAATTACCGCAAGGCTTTTGATGAGTGAATTATCCCCCACCTCAGATCCAGTCCGTTGGTGCAGTTGTCCTGGGCCATAGCCGTACACCAAGCCTCTGGTCTCCTCCTGCTCTCAGATAACTACCTGAATAATGTGGTCTGGGGAACTGTCACCAATGGCAGATAGAATCAGGGGATTTCTCCTTCAGACTCCCAATAACACCCAGCAGCTGCAGGAGTAAACAGATGACTAACCACTGGCCTTTTGGCAGCCATTTGAGAATGGGAGGAGGAGGAGACCTGTAAACGTTGCCTTGACATTTAGGTGGATTAAAAAGTTATTGGGATCCGGCTCTCCTGGTGTCAGAGGTAGTTGGCTCCGTAATTAATTGTGTCTTGGTCTTTTTTCAAGAAGCTCAGCTAAAAGCCTGCTAAGTATCATGCTTGTTGCAGTCCTTCACATACTGTATGTAGGGCTAGGTACACTTGGTTAGCCTAGCTCTTTATCTGATATGACATCTACATTAGTGACCAAATAGCATATCACTCATAAACAGATCATCAGGTGGGATGTCAAATGACATCTCTGAGTTTGTGCAATTGGCATCTAGTTCCAGAGTAATTCATAAATTATAATTTTGTATCTTGTTATGTTATTGCAGAATTCATGTTATGTTTTGCTTTGAATCTGCGGTGTTAATTTCTGTGTGAAATGCTGACATATTAAAGCCCTATCAGACAATGGCTTGTGGTTTTTGAATTACAAATGAACCGCTCTCGTCCAAACGCTATAACTATCCTGGAAATGAGAGCTCACTCAATTGTGAATGTCTCATATCAGGTAAAACTAGAGAGAATTAATTAAACTTTGTCATTTTAATTGCTTCAGTGATAGCTGTCCTTTGGTGATGGAGCTATCCTAATGCACATACTGTGGCTTGTCATTTACTTTCCCAGTGAATAGATTTAAAAAGCCACAGAGGATAGGATCGTTTCATTAGTCTGGATTAATGCCCCTGGGCAGAACTAGGTATGAACACTTCGCCCCTAAATATGCTGCAAAATGAACAAAACTATTTAGCCCATATGAATAGAATGAATTGTGGCAACATCCAATTACGTTTACGTTCTATTAATCCTGTCAAACTGCTCGTGCAGCAATATTTGACATGCTAAACTTTTGTCACTCAGTTCCAGGCAAATGGTTGCCATTTTGGAGGACGTAATTCTATTCAACATGTAACTGTATGAAGAGAATTCATATTTGACATAATTTGAGTGCAATTGGACCCCCACATGAACATCTGTCTGTGTTACTCTCTGGAACAGTAGGCTTCCACACCTACAAATTCTCACATATTCATTAAGACAGTTTCTAAAGCTATTTTCACATGTCCATGTTGTCAGCTGGTACACTTCTCAAACTCTGTATGGAAATTTCCAACAGCTTTCACTGTAACTCAGAGCAGGTCAGCTGTTACTCAACCTATTGTTTCAATAGAATAAAGAGAATCAAGCCAGGAATCAAATGTTCCATAGAGGGCTATTTAAATATGACTTAAGGAAGCATTTTCAATTGGACCTTTTGACCATATTAATCAAATTCACATTCTGATCATAGGGATAATGGCCCAACTTAGAGTAATAGTTGCACAGCTGGCTATGCACTATTATGTTGACACATTACACTAAGTAGGGCTGAATCGTTCTGATGTAGCATCAATGGTAAGTGTGAAATTGTATGATCCAAAGCAGACACCTAAGTAAGTATTGACATTTTTAAGTTAAGGATCCATGAGGCTTAAGCGGATTACATGCCTCTCACACATTCCTCTACCCATCGTCTGTGTTATCAAGCCCTCCAATCAGCAGGGACAATGTAGCTGTGTTTCCCTGCGAGAGGAGAAGAAGCTGAGCCCAGCTCCCTTGTCTGAATATGTTTGGCCCCATTTCAATTACAGGAAGAAAAGAAAAAAACATATCTAAACATGTAAATGAAGGTAATTATGATTCATGACCAGTTGATGTATACAGTGCCATGTTTACTTTTAACTACTCTGCTGCTACCCCGCCTTGGATATTCTGGCAATGAAACAATCAGGGTCGGCATGTTTTTGAGCTGGGGGTTCATTTTCAATTGATTTATATCTCTAGAACCACTCCTCCTACCTCTACCGCTAAAGGTGAGATGGAAAGGCAGTGTTTGTGACAGAGATGGACTAGGTGCTACGCAGAGAGAGAGAGAGAGATGATGCACTTAAAAAATGCATCACCATTAAATCAAGGCATAACCTTGAATGAGTCAAACTCTGTGCCAACACAGTAATGTGAATTCTGTACTCAGTGCCACATAGCATGCCGAACAATATGGGGATGGAACTAGCCAGGCACTGGCATTAACAAATAGTACTTTACTTTCCCTGACAAAGGCTTATGCTATTTGTTGTACAGTGAAATTCAGAGAAACTATAAAAACAAGACTCGATTTCAATGTCATTCAGCCTATTAAAAGCAAATCTTATTGAGTAGTTTGAACATTAAGAGGGCTTGTCACATCTGTTCCGAGAGTAACTGACAACAATTAACTGTTGATACGTAGGGGATCCAAAATATAATATCCCAATCTAACCCTCCAAAATCAACTCTTGGTGAAACACACAACATACACATCACTGGTTGTCAGTGGCTGGGACTTGAAAGCCTGCTGAAAATGGGACCGTATTGCAGTATAGTAAAGTGCATGGACAATTCCCATGAAGGGGAAGGGATTATGGATTTTGGCCTCTAAGCTGCCTGGATGCCCAGTGAGGATGTATCTGTGCTACAGACTAATCTTCAAACACAAGCAGAAGAAGTGATGAATCATGACTTGGCACTGAGGAGTTCGGCTTGGAGTCTGGATCATGTTCTAGTGACAAACTGAGGAAAGGTAGAGAGAAACAGGCACTACTTTGTAACAGAGATGGGCAGAGAAGTTTAGGTTTTTAAAAAATGGTTTAACTGGTCATTACTCTAGAGAGAAAGAAATGTTGGAAAAGCACTGGGTTTTGGCATAAAGCCTTTATCATGTCTTCTCTCTTCATCTGTAAGAGTCGAGATACAAGGCTGGTAAAGTGAACATAATGCTCACTAGAGTGGTCAGGGGAGTCTTGTGGTTAAGTGTGCTGTGTAAAATATGGACCATAGGTTTTTATACATCTTATTTGTATTGTTTTCATTTGGCATAAGCCTAGGTCCACCATGATAAGGATGGAGAGTGGAATGGTGACTCCCTAATAAAAACGACCAATCTATACAAACAATCTAGAATTGTTTCCCATCAAATCCGGACATGGCTTTACTGTACAGCAGATACAGAGATAAGAGCAGTGCATTGTGGGTCTCAGTAAATGCCATGGTTCCTTATCATCAAGCTTAACTGCAGAGAGAAAAGTCAATTGGGCAATTGTTAGTGACGTACCAACAGGAATAGTCCATTTGGGGGTCAGGGAATCTGGAGGAGTGGAAACCTCTCTAGTGACAAACATTTTTATTTTTCATGTTGACCCAGTGTACTAGGAAATAATACAGCGTTTGTTGGTTGCAGAAACAAACCAATTTGCTCAATTATTCGTTAATTGTGACATTTGCTAATGTAGCAGAGGCTGTGAGAGGGTAGAGGGAAGTATTTTAACAAAGAACAAGACCGTGACAAGGAAGACACAAGATCTTAATGGAGATTATCCTCAAGTGTGGGGGCAGAAGCTGCAGTCCTAGAATGGCACTTGTCAGACAGAAAGAATCAATCAGTTAGGAAGCCTCCGTTCTGATTGAGATCTTCATAAATCGATAACCATTCTCTGAGAGTCTATCCTGATTTCATTTTATTGCAAAAAAAAAAAACTTTTAACATGCTCTATTTTCTTGTGTAGTTTAAGTAGAACCAATTGGTTTGATAAGATCCAGAACGTTGAGATAAGACCAGTTGGGGGAACAGATAGGGTGGAGGACATCAGTAAGTATGGAAATTATGGAGATCAAGATTAAAGTGAGACACTACGAGATTAGCCCAAGCCTGGCCTAGAGCCCTCCAGTGAAGTCAGAGGTCAAGCTATGAACTTCTCAGAGAAAAGGGAAGTTTAAATTAAGTGGAAAGGAGACATATTTTGATTTGTGTGAAGAGTATGACAGAGTAGTGCTTTAGGTAGATTTTGTTCTGTGTTCGTAGATTATACTTTGCATAGATTCACGTAACACAAAGTTTTTACATCTTTAATGAGAATGACCTCTTTACATAAAAGGAAATAAGTGATTAAACATATATAATTGTTATAAATCCATCAATAATTGATTGATTGATTTTTGATTTGCCAGTTTAAAAAAGACATATACACACAGCACATACAGTACATATTAAACACCTGACAGGAATAACACAACAAAAAGTCAATGATTTCCTTCCATTGGGGTGGTGGGTAGCTTAGTGGTTAGAGCATTGGGCCAGTAACTGAAAGGTTGCAGGATCAAATCCCTGAGCTGACAAGGTAAACATCTGTTTCTCTGCCCCTGAACAAGGCAGTTAACCCACCTTTCCCCGGTAAGCTGTCATTGTAAATATGAATTTGTTCTTGCCTAGTTAAATCAATTGTGATCCCTTAAAGTGCGTGGTGCCAAACATTACATACATATATGTGTATATACACACAAAGATGCATTTTAGAGATACACTACCATTCAAAAGTTTGGGGTCACTTAGACATGTCCTTGTTTTTGAAAGAAAAGCACATTTTTGTCCATTAAAATAACATAAACTTGATCAGAAATACATTGTAGACATTGTTAATGTTGTAAATGACTATTGTAGCTGGAAACGGCTGATTTTTTATGGAATATCTTACATAGGCGTACAGAGAAAGAGGAGTTTCAGAAGAATGTTATTTGTTTCTGGACATTTTGAGCCTGTAATCGAACCCACAAACGCTGATGCTCCAGATACTCAACTAGTCTAAAGAAGGCCAGTTGCATTGCTTCTTTAACCAGAACAACCGTTTTCAGCTGTGCTAACATAATTGCAAAAGGGTTTTCTAATGATCAATTAGCCTTTTAAAATTGTAAACTTGAATTAGCTAACACAACGTGCCATTGGAACACAGGAATGATGGTTGCTGAGGATGGGCCTCTGTACGCCTATGTAGATATTCCATTAAAAATCAGCCGTTTCCAGCTACAATAGTCATTTACAATATTAGCAATGTCTACACTGCATTTCTGATCAATTTGATGTTATTTTAATGGACAAAACATGTGCTTTTCTTTCAAAAACAAGGACATTTCTAAGTGACCCCAAACTTTTGAACGGTAGTGAACACACAAAGGTATCTATGAAATCTATCTTTATGTGTATCTATATCTATGTAATCTATCTTTGTGTGTATCTATATCTATGTAATCTATCTTTGTGTGTATCTATGTAATGCATCTTTGTGTGTATCTATATCAATGTAATCTATATCTATGTAATGTATCTTTGTGTGAATCTATATCAAAGATAGATGACATAGATATACAGTAGATACACACAACGATAGGTTACATTGATGTACAGTAGATACACACAAAGATACATTACATAGATATAGATGCACATAAATATACATTACATAGATACAGACATAAATGCAATGTAAGGAACTATACTTGAATGGACTTCTGTCATGATGAGACAATCACATCTGTTGGTCAGTGCTTCAATGGAAAGGGAGGGACAATTCTTTCTCCTTTCCTTGATGTTTTGCTGCCATCCCATGGTCGTAACTGTTCCCACAGCATATCTGCTATTTATTTCCTTGATAGTCCATAGTCTGTTACTGTACAGTATGCTGATGGAAACCATGTTATCGCAGTACAGATGTTGCCTCTTACAAATATGTCTTTATTATGAAAACATTGTGCACCTCTAGTAATTCAAAGACACATTCTGTTATAATTTGATGCTCTCTCTCTCTCTTTCCCTTCTCTCTCTCACTCTCTCCATTCAATGGTGCTTCTTTATTGGTTATGTTCACATTGGCAGAGCAAGTGAAATAAACAATAAACATATGTGAGACTAATTTTTTTTAAACAAAATCAACATTAAACGATTAGAAATTAAAAGTAAAAATTGCACTCAAAATAATTTCAAAAAGACAAAGACATGTCAAGTGTTATATTATCAGCTATGTACAGTGTTTTTAGCAATGTGCAAATAGTTGTAGTTCGAATAGTGGGGGAAGATAAATAAGTATTTACAATGTTGTTTGTGCTCCACTAGTTGCCCTTTTCTTATGGCAACTGGCCACAATGCTTGCTGCTGTGATTGCACATTGCGGTATTCCGCCTAATAGATATGGGATGTAAATTGTCCGGTGGCGATTTTTATGAATTGTTCAGCAGTCTAATGGCTTGGGGATAGAAGCTGTTGAGGAGCCTTTTGGTCCTAGACTTGGCACTCCGGTACCGATTGCCGTGCGGTAGCAGAGAAAGCAGCCAAAACTTGGGTGACTGGAGTCTCTGACAATGTTATGGGTTTTCCTCTGACACCGCCTATTATATAGGTCCTGGATGGCAGGAAGCTTGGTCCCAGTGATGTACTGGGCCGTTCACACTACCCTCTGTAGTGCCTTACAGTCAGATGCCAAGCAGTTGCCATATCAGGCGGTGATGCAGCCGGTCTGGATGCACTCGATGGTGCAGCTGTAGAACCTTTTGACGTAGAACCATGCCAAATCTTTTCAGTCTCCTGAGGGGGAAAAAGGTTTTGTCGTGCCCTCTTCACGACTGTCTTGGTATGTTTGGACCATGATAGTTCGTTGGTGATGTGAACACCAAGGAACTTGACCCTCTCGACCCGCTCCACTACAGCCCCATCGATGTAAATGGGGGCTTGTTCGGCCCGCCTTTTCCTGTAATCCACGATCAGCTCCTTTGTCTTGCTCATGTTGAGGGAGAGGTTGTTGTCCTGGCACCACACTGCCAGTTCTCTGACCTCCTCCCTTTAGACTGTCTCATCGTTGTTGGTGATCAGGCCTACCACTGCTGTGTCATCAGCAAACTTAATAATGGTGTTGGAGTCGTGTTTGGCCACGCAGTCGTGGGTGAACAAGGAATACAGGAGGGGACTAAGTACACACCCTTGAGGGGCCCCAGTGTTAAGGATCAGCGTGGCAGACGTGTTGCTGCCTACTCTTACCACCTGGGGAAAGCCCATCAGGAAGTCCAGGATCCAGTTGCAGCGGGAGGTGTTTAGTTCCAGAGTCCTTCACTTAGTGATCGTGGGCCCTACGTGGGCCCTAGGCTTCATGGGCTCTATGGTGTTAAACGCTGAGCTGTAGTCGATGAACAGCATTCTCACATAGATGTTCCTTTTGTCCAGGTGAGAAATGGCGGTGTGGAGTGCGATTGAGATTGCGTCGTCTGTGGATCTGTTGGGACGGTATGCGAATTGGAGTGGGTCTAGGGTGTCCGGGAGGATGCTGTTGATGTGAGCCATGACCAGCCTTTCAAAGCACTTCATGGCTACCGACGTGAGTGCCACGGGGCGGTAATCATTTAAGCAGGTTACCTTTGCTTCCTTGGGCACAGGAACTATGGTGGTCTGCTTGAAACATGTAGGTATTACAGACTTGGTCAGGGAGAGGATGAAAATGTCAGTGAAGACACTTGACACTTGGTCCGCGCATGCTGTGAGTACACGCCCTGGTAGTCCGTTTGGCCCAGCGGCTTCATGAATGTTGACCTGTTTAAAGGTTTTGTTCACCTCAGCAACCGAGAACGTTATCACACAGTCATCCAGAACAGCTGGTGCTCTTGTGCATGCTTCAGTGTCGCTTGCCTCAAAGCGAACATAAAAGGCATTTAGCTCGTTTGGTAGGCTCGCGTCACTGTGCAGCTTGCGTCTGTGTTTCCCTTTGTGGTCCGTAATAGTTTTCAAGCCCTGCCACATCTGACGAGTGTCAGAGCCAGTGTAGTAGGATTCAATCTTAATCCTGTTTTGACTCTTTGTCTGTTTGATGGTTCGTCTGAGGGCATAGCGGGATTTCTTATAAACGTCCGGATTAGTCTCCCGCTCCTTGAGGGCGGCTGCTCTAGCCTTTAGCTCGATGCGGATGTTGTGGATGTTGCCATGGCTTCTGGTTGGGAAATGTGCGTACAGTCACTGTGGGGATGACGTCATCGATGCATTTATTGATGAATCCGGTGACTGAGGTGGTGTATTCCTCAATGTCATTGGATGAATCCCGGAACATATTCCAGTCTGTGCTAGCAAACAGTTCTGTAGTGTACATCCACGTCATCTGACCACTTCCGTAATAAGCGAGTCACTGGTACTTCCTGCTTTAGTTTTTGCTGGTGAGCAGGAATCAGGAGGATAGAATTGTGGTCAGATTTGCCAAATGGATGGCGGGGGAGAGCTTTGCATGCATCTCTGTATGTGGAGTAAAGGTGGTCTAGGATTTTTTTTCTTCCCTGGTTGCACATGTGACATGCTGTTAAAAAATTGGTAAAACTGATTTAAGTTTAAATTAAAGTCCTCGGCCACTAGGAGCACCGCTTTTGGGTGAGCATTTTCTTCTTTGCTTATTGCCTTATAGAGTTGGTTGAGAGCGGTCTTAGTGCCAGCTTTGCTTTGTGGTGATAAATAGATGGTAAATAGACGCTTTGTGGTGGTAAATATGTCTACTCCAGTGGAGGCCGCTGAGGGGAGGATGGCTCATAATAATGGGTGGAACAGAGCAAATGGAAACCATGTGTTTGATGTATTTGCCAACATTCCACCTATTCAGCTAAATATGTCTACTCCAGTGGAGGCTGCTGAGGGGAGGATGGCTCATAATAATGGGTGGAACAGAGCAAATGGAAACCATGTGTTTGATGTATTTGCCAACATTCCACCTATTCAGCTCAAGCCATTGCCACGAGCCCGTCCTCCCAAATGAAGGTGCCACCAACCTCCTGTGGTACACACGTGGTATTAAAATGTGTCTCATATCAGTCCACTGTGTCTGCATTGCGACCAGATTTCCTGGTCCCTCCCTGTATGAAAATTATTTGGCAGCTATTCTTTCAAAATAATATGTATTTATTTATTTATTTAAAACAGATATTGATCTAATAAAAAGCATAGCTGAAGCACACCCAGATAAAATTATTTTGAGAGTCGCACATTCTATATATATAAACTCTCAGTAATTTATTGAGTAAAACACCAACGTTACGGTATGACTGTGTCTTCTTCAATAATATGTATTTATTTATTTTAAGACAGATATTGATGTCATAAATCAATTGTGCCACCTGGCAGTGATTAGGAAGCGGGATCATGATGATTTAAATGGTTTCACTGTCCATATCCTCAGGCTTTGCTGACTGCTGCCCGATCTTACAACGAAAGAACGTGTATTTTTGGTATCAGCTAACCACATCATACGTTGTGGCAATCTGTCCGTCGATGACAGTCGACGACGTAGCACACAACCATTGGTTGATGCCCATGCAACGTTTGAGCAGGGATCTCGACCAATGAGTGCCTGACTACCTCCGAGGTCTGGAAGATCAGATCACAATGCATCTTTTAATCGTCTGCACCTGTCTGAAGATGAGGGCAAGACAAAGCATGCAAGTTAGAACCAGGTATAAACAGAGCTTAACAGGTACATATTTTAGGAATAGTGAGGTGAGTTTTCAGAGCCGTGTGATATTATTCTTTTTCCACATTAAATAGGAGCTTGTTAGTAAATGTCCTCTGTAGTGGGAATCAAGCTATTTTTACCTACTGTCCCCATTTCATGTAATTTCTCATATTTATCAACCGTGTCCTCAAGGCCACTACAGTTCACATAGGCCTACAATAAAAAATGTATACTATTTTTTTTCCCCCACCAAAACATTATTTGCAACGTGTTTTTTTCTCACGACGAACACTTATATAATGCAGGGAGGAAATTCATGCAAACCTATCGCCTTTCACTTTATTTGCTAATCCCAAATATTTGATCAACAAACGCGACTGCACCCTTTTTTTATGGGAGCGAGTTTGGTGCGTTGTTACATGACGTCATCGATCATTCAGCGCAAGGATTGTATTCAACAGAATGAGATGCTGATTACGGTGTATAGCCTAGTCAATAATAGTAGAATAAATGTATGGACGTTGGCTATAGCTGAATGGTAGGCTATCAACACAGCAAGGTATGTGATTCTCAATGTAAATTCATTGCTTTTGGTCAATATGTGTTTATTGGCGGCACAAAGGATATGGAGAGGGCAGTCTGGTTCACATACGCTGATGATGCGAAGCGTTCTGTTTATTCTCGTACGGCGGCCGAGTAAACCGGACATTGCATTCATTCATATGCAGGAATCGTTTTATTATTAATCTTCTGTTATGGCATTATCCTTGGCTATCTGATGATGATAATGTCTTGAACAAGGTGCGTGCTTGCCTTGTCAGCGACAGGCCTAAATCCAGGTACCTTATTATCAGAGGCTGCTGAATCGTGACAGAATATTGCCAGGCCCTTTCGGGTCTGCACTGTTAGCCTACAGACTAGACTAGCATGATAGGTTGAGCCTTGTTTAATTTAATTTAATTTGAATTCTAAATGGTTATTGAATATATATCTATCCTACCTACCTATTTCTCAATTTAAAAAATATATATATTTTTTCAACTGTCTATCGAGCAAGATAATGAGCACCCTAACATGATACATTTTATATAAATGTTTTTTTTTTAATGTATATTAAAAAAAAATCCATTCAATAACAGAAAGATTGGGCTAATAAACTGACCATTCTGCCAATCATTTGCCCATGACTGTCAAGGAAAACAAGCGGGGCAGCAGGTGCACTTTTCAAAATGGTGTTGGATGTCAACTTTGTTTTCACAGTAGCTACTTTTGGTTAATATTTGACCTCAACCAATGGGCAGGTAGAAACTCATACAGTTTTAGTCCATGGGTCAACACCATTGGTCCAGACCTACCTGGTGAATGGAGTTGAAGTTGTCCTGCAAAGCCATGACATAACACGTAACCTACGTTACAGATAACCTGACAAAATGGAGAGGGGAAATTAGTGAGTACACAAACACTCACCATCTTTGAATTAACATCACAAATGTATTTGTTCTTTGCCATATGGTTGATAAAGTAACAAGACTTTGACCGTTTCGGTTGTCATTGCAGCGGTGGCTACTCCCGGGAGTATTTTGACCGCTTTATTGAAAGCCAAGACTCGTCTGTTGTGAACAAGTTCCAGCAAAAGTACTGGAAAACCAAACAGAAGATCATCAAGGTCACGGGAAAGAAAGAGGACGAACATGTCGTGGCATCAGACGCAGACCTGGATGGCAAACTGGAGGTTCGCTTCACAGATCAAATGCTTCAAATCTGTTTTGTTACTGTGTCATGGATACATTGTCATAAATACAG
The DNA here is from genome assembly GCF_002021735.2 of Oncorhynchus kisutch. Taxonomy (NCBI): domain Eukaryota; kingdom Metazoa; phylum Chordata; class Actinopteri; order Salmoniformes; family Salmonidae; genus Oncorhynchus; species Oncorhynchus kisutch. Next base: position 58,894,944 of record NC_034186.2, read on the forward strand.
ACAACTGTTGTGCCAATTACCAAACCTCTGTTCATCTCACATAACATAGGCAGATGATTGTTAAAGATTTGCATGAAATGCATATATATTTGTTGACTGGCATAAGTCATTTTTCTATGGCATTGTAGGTGTTTCACTCTGTCCAGAGAACGTGCATGGAGCTATTGAAGGTGATCGAGCAGTACCAGAGAAGAATCTGCTGTGAGTCTTTTCACCCTCACATCTGGCACCCGCTTCCATGTCGGACCCAGTTACATCTGGGTACCCAAGGTCCTTCTGGACCCGGATTCTAAAGCCCTGTTCAATCCTCTGAGTTCTACCATGTGGTTCTATCCCTTCTCTTCAGTTCTATCCCAGGAGGAGAATGAGTTGGGGCGGTTCCTGCGCTCACAGGGCTCCCAGGACCGGACCAGGGCTGGAAAGATCATGCAGGCTACCGGGAAGGCTCTCTGCTTCTCCTCCCAGCAGAGGTTTGTACCTGTACCACACTACCAGAGGACAGACAGACACACTGGATATTGCAGTGTAGATAGATAGATAGACAGAATAGGGGGCTCACATTACAAGGTAGAGAGACAGACTACTATCCTGCATGTCTGTCTCCCTCTACTAGAGGAAATGAGACAGACTACTAGTGTAGTAAAACAGACATGTAGGATAGTAGTCATAGGCGGCGTGTCCATAAGGCTAGAGGAATTAAATTGGCAAAATGATATAGCCTAATTAGCCTACTCCTGTCTATACAAAAAAATGTCATCATTCAAAATAGGCTACTACACCAGAAAGCATGATTTGTCCACAGAGGATCATTAGCTTCTTTTAAAATGGGTGGAAGGTAGCTTAGCTGTTAAGAGTGTTGGGCCAGTAACTGAAAGGTCGCTGGTTTGAATCCTTGAGCCGACTAGGTGAAAAATGTGTTTAGTGCCCTTGAGCAAGGCACTTTACCCCAATTGTACCTGTAAGTCACTTTGAATAAGAGCATCTTCTAAATGTAAAAAAAGATTAGCTGTGAATTGTTTTAAATCGCATTGCCTACAGTCGGAAGGGCCCGCAATTTCTTCAGCGTGCGTGGCAAATACCAAATAGATGATTGTTGAGTTGAGACTGTCAGTGAAAATCCAATCGCGGGAAAACATAGTTTTGAAAGCAAATGGCTGTTGCTGTAAGGAGAGGACGATGAAAATACTGTCTTTTAGTTATCAAAATTCTCAACATAATTAAGCGAACAAACTTATCAGCACCATCCGAGATCATCTGCTATATATCCCCGATGAGTGTTCACTGATCAGTGCCACTTGAAACTTTGTTTTTGGACAATCATTTCCTCTTCCGGGTTAGATGGACGTCATATTGTAAGTATTTATGTCTCTTTCAATTTTTGTTGATCTGTTATTCTCAGCAGAGTAGGTTACCATGTAATTTCTGTCGTATTTATAAAAAAAATATTCTGCTTATAAAGTGTAGTGGAATTGCATGAAATGTGAAAGGCCACATTTCTTCCTGTGCAAAGAAAGAAGAATCATATCTGATATAGCCTATAGCTCTATGTCACTACGCGCTCAGCCGTGCATCGAACAGTCTTTTTTTGCGAACAGTGATTGAGTTATATTATTAGCCTATATCATAACTATCCAATCTACTCATCACATTATGAATAGTGGGCTATCTTACATAAGTCTGCAAATGTGATGATGCATAGAATGCTATATTTATAAAGGTACATTTTTGGGGGGGTGAAAATGAACTTGAAACTCACACACTACCTATGATAGTAGTCTCCCTCTTACAGAGGAGAAGACAGACTACCAGTGTAGAGAGACATGAGATAGAAGATTGCGTCAATTGGCTCCTAAGGGACAGGCTAGGAGTCTGCTGTGTGGAGACAAAAAGAGAAAGAAAACAGCATACAGTGACAGCTTTGTATTCTGACAGACATAGGCCTGTACTGTATCAACACAGTACCCAGAGTGTTTGAATAGAAACTGATGACTCACAATTGAGAGAGTGCTATGATAATCCATGTTGTTTAGGTGAAGGTTTATCACTGTATGTTTACATACTGTTTGCTGCTACATCTTTAAGCTTTAGTGACAATAACCCAGTCAAAAGATTCAGGAGCAGAAAAAAGGTGAACAGACAATCATCTTCTTTCTAAATGGATATTTTCGTCCAGCTGCTGCTCCTCACTCACTCATCCACATTGTGTCAGCTGCACTTCATTTGGATGAGTGGATTTGTTCTCTGTTGATGACAGTCTTTTGTCCCCCTCAGGCTGTCTCTGCGTAGTCCTTTGTCTCGCCTCTACCAGGAGGTGGAGACTTTCCGATACCGGGCCATCTCTGACACCTGGCTGACGGTGAACCGCATGGAACAGTCCAGGACGGAATACCGTGGAGCACTGCTCTGGATGAAGGATGTATCCCAGGAGCTCGATCCAGACACACACAAACAGATGGAGAAATTCCGCAAAGTTAGCATACTCTCTTTAGATATAGGTCTCAATCATATGAAGTCAGTGGGCCAGATTGATTAAGCATTTGTACCGGTTTCTTTAGAGCAAATTTAAATCAGAATTTCATAGAATCAAACAGAAAATGGAAATTGTTATATTTACCACTAGATGGTGCAATTTACTGTAAATGTGTTGTGTGTGATTGTGTACTTCAGTGTGGAGCTGACTCATGGGAACTAGGGGAAAGGCATGTTTTCTTCTGGATTGTGTTGGTTACACTCAAGGGTTATCTTGAGTGAGAAAGACTTCAGTTGCACTTGCAACATCAGTGTATTCTCATGTGTGATCTTTATTCCATGCAATGTTGTGCCTATGTTATGATCCTGTCTTCCTTCTGTTGAGTAATATTTCATCTATCCTCTCATCTCAGGTTCAAGTGCAGGTGCGAACCACTAAAACAAGCTTTGACAAACTGAAGAATGATGTCTGCCAGAAAGTCGATTTATTAGGAGCCAGCCGCTGCAATCTGCTTTCTCATGTTTTAACCACATACCAGGTATACCGGAATATCAAGGAGTGGTGTATGCACACAGAAAGTAAAATAACAATTATTGCATAATAGTCATTGTTGGCTACAGCCTTGTGCTAATAAGTATGTGTGTGTTTCAGACCACCCTGTTGCACTTCTGGGAGAAGACGTCTCACACTATGGCTGCCATTCATGAGAGCTTTAAGGGCTGCCAGCAATATGAGTTCTCTACAATCAAGGTGAGGGAGGCCTCTATCATATTTTTTATTTTATTTAACTAGGCATGTCAGCTAAGAACAAATTATTATTTTCAATGACTGCCTACCCCGGCTAAACCCTAACCCAGACGACGCTGGGCCAATTGTGCGCCGCCCTATGGGACTCCCAATCACGGCCAGTTGTGATAGAGACTGGAATCGAACCAGGGTCTGTAGTGACTCCTCTAGCACTGAGGTGCAGTGCCTTAGATCGCTGTTCCACTCGGGAGCCCTGTCATCTTTGTCAGGATTTTGGAAACGGTGAACAGTCCGTTTTTATATCTATGATATACTCAAAAGGTGTCTGTACAGTGTTTTACTTTACAATAATGAAGAACGGTGTGTTTCACCATAAGGCCTCACTTAGATGACAGCACTCGGTGTCATGTCTTGTGACGTTGTCCGTATGTTATTCTTCTCCTTCCAGAGCCTCCAAGACCCCATGGATAAACTGTCATCTCAGGGATCGAAGAAAAAGAGGGAGAAGAAAGTCCAAACAAAGACTGATCTTGAGGAGACTGCAGATGGCCAGTAAGTGAAATACATACAACATGACAGAATTAATTTAAAGTCTTACATTATGGTACACAGGATCCTATACTGTACACTACATGTAATGTGTTTTTTTGTTGTCCTTAGACTTATCTCAATAGATTCCAATGAAGAGTCCAATGAAGAAGGTAACGGACAACAGTGTATTTATGAATATTTCAACTAATTAACAAGCCATTGTAACGCACACTTGTTCTATATTGATGGATTTAGGGCTAGATTAAATCAGATTCCCGACACCCGCATAGCTGTTGTGTCTGAGGTGGAATTGTGTTAGAGCTGTCAAATCCACAAGTGGCTACCGGTATTATGCCCATCACGGACATTGCCATTGGCTGCATGGAATCCGGATTAAAGCTTCATTTGATTGAATCTAGGCCTTAAACCAAGTTGCCATGCACTTTTCACTCTCATCCTGTGCAGCTCAAACCAAGACACCTTCTGGACAATTCTTTGAAGAAATCGACCTTAATAGACAAATGACAGGTAATGTACAGAAGCACCACCTCAATGTATGTGTCCTAAATGAATACCAGAGAAAAATATATGAACAGATCATGTGAAATAATTTCACCCTAAAAAACAGAATCAACTACCCATTATTAGGCTCCACTGTCCACCTCTAAATAACACAGTATTTGATTGGTTATTCCAGGGCCTGAGGATCTTCTCTCAGCCTTCTCTAGGCAAGAGCAGGAGGAGGGTGGAGAGAGGGACAGCTTGGCCTTGTTGAATGAGATTCTGGGCAGCACGTCTCTGGATGAGGGCGAGTTCTCACAGGAGTGGCAGGAGGTGTTTGGTAAGGGGGACCAGGGGAGCGGAGCCACTAGTGGAGGGGGCCTAGTGGAACTCCAGCAGGAGGAAGACTCCTCCATCTTCCTCCCATCTCACCTCCTGGACCAGAACAGGAACAATCTCCAATCTTCGCTCTCAGGTCAGAGATACAACACTGTTGTGCATATTTATTCATTGGTCAGATTGCATTGCTCTTCATTGAAAAACAAACCATGTGAAGCATCACCGTATAGTTCTTCCAAAACACAGGATGTTGTGGAGAGAAAGCATGTAAAAGATCATCCTTGATTAAATTGAGGAGAAATCCCTGACCAGAGTATGAAGCATGCGACAATTGAATCAATTTGTATTGGCGTAATTAAATTCAACCCTGTGGTTGGTTAGATTTTATGAATGAGCCCAGAAATACATAATTAGGGCTGTGCAGTCAGCCTTGACAGTTTTTCTCTCTGAATAAGTACTTCAACAAATAAACCTTTTTTTCACCATGCGTAACTATTTCCACAGAGAAAAGTGGCCCTAAAATGCTTCTTTTTTTTTTTTTACTACAGCTGTATAAGTAATAGGCACTGGCTATTTGATTTGCTTACCCATAGCTAATTGATAATCTCTTTCCATTTCATTTCTCTCTGGGCAACGACTACTAGTCCATCATCTGTTTTTGTGTTTGTCTATATTCACCGTGGGGGCTAGTGAAGTGAACAGTCATACTGAAATATAATCTTTAAACCTCATGTGGATCTAAATGTATTATTAAATAAGTTTCCATTTCACACCACACTTGTACAGGGTAAAAACATACTTACTTGTGCATGCGTGAAACTGGACAGATATAATTAAGTACCCCTTATTTGACCTTTGAAATGGTTATGGACTGACAATTGTATTTTGGAGAACATGCATAGATTTGGTAAAGACATGCAGTGTTCAATAATTGCAATATTCTTGTCTATTGCACAAAGTCCTGTTCATACAAAAGGTCTGTGTGAAAGTAATTTATTGTCTCCTGGATCAAGCAATGATGTGTATCCCCTCAAGATGGGTCTAAATCTGCATCTCCCTTCCAGATTGGGCCACGAGCATTCCACAGCCCATCTCCCAGGCAACAGAGCAATCATCTGGAGCCAATCAGAACCCCTCTAGGCCAACAGCAGCGAGAGGTAGGATTGGGCCAAACGAGTAAAACATATGAATAGAATTGAAAGAAAGGGTTTAGCTCATAAAAAAAGTTGTTTCCAGCAAGAACCTGTGTTTATGAGCGCTTTCGGAGTACTTGTTGGGTATAAATATTACCAGGAATAGCACAATGTCTGAGTCAGATGAAGCCCTGTATTAAACAAGACATTACTATTCAACATCCAAGTTTACTGTGTGAGATGGTTTACCTTTGGTTCTGATTGTACAGAGACGCCAGAGACCGCCAAAGACCTTTCAGCCTGGTTTAACCTGTTCGCCGACTTGGACCCTCTGTCGAATCCAGACGCAGTAGGCAGGAGTGGTCAGGAGCATGAGCTTCACAACGCATAGACCTGCGACCTGATTCACGTCTAGGGATCCTACGCTATAAGTTAGCATAATGCACAACAAGGTTATGGTTATTTTGTTAACATCTGTTCTAGGGTCATCTCTCTCAACCTGTCCTACTCCTTACCATTGAGTTAAACAACAAATTGACCCTGGACCAGCTGTTGATGCATTTACTGTATCAATCAATTGAGCTTGAAATCATGAATTCCAAAAGAAAACAAATGTTGTCTTTTTATGTTTGACATGATTTATCAATGTTTATACGTTAAGTTGTCAGAGGGTAGATGAAGAAGGAAGGATTCAAGATGAGCTTTTTCAGAATTATTGCCTTGTCATTCGGGTATACCTGTAAGCCTTCTGGTGGTGACAATGAGGCCTTTACACCCATCTCAACAATAGAAAAATCTGTATACAGTATGAAAGGGTAAAATAACTATCCGTATTATCTGATAGATCATACATTTATTGCATGTTTTGTGTATTCCTTATTTAGTCGTGTGTGTGATTGTACTCACAATATGTTACTGTTGACAATAACATATCTAACATTTGATTTATTTGAGATGCCCTGGAATAAATTTAAGGCGCGTTAGAGCAGCGCACTAGACAGCCGACAATGTACCTTTTTAAGACATTTTCTCAGACGTTTGCGGAAATCCTATTCACGGTTACCACTGCACATGTCGGCTCAAGCGTAAATGACCTTAGTCTGTTCTATAGCACGCCTCAGATTGAATCCCAGCCTAGGTGTACATTTATTAACTAGCTGCACCTTTTCAAGTACACAATCTGTATTATATTGCTTGGAGAGCAACCTGTGGAAGGGCGAGAATACATACAGTGGGGCAAAAAAAGTATTTAGTCAGCCACCAATTGTGCAAGTTCTCCAACATAAAAATATGAGAGGCCTGTAATTTATCATAGATACACTTCAACTATGACAGACAATTAGAAGAAAAATCCAGAAAATCACATTGTAGGATTTTTAATGAATTTATTTGCAAATTATGGCGGAAAATAAGTATTTGGTCAATAACAAAAGTTTCTCAATACTTTGTTATATACTCTTTGTTGGCAATGACAGAGGTCAAATGTTTTCACAAGGTTTTCACACACTGTTGCTGGTATTTTGGCCCATTCCTTCATTGCCCGGGCGGTGTGTTTGGGATCATTGTCATGCTGAAAGAGCCAGCCACATTTCATCTTCAATGCCCTTGCTGATGGTAGGCTTTGTTACTTTGGTCCCAGCTCTCTGCAGGTCATTCACTAGGTCCCCCTGTGTGGTTCTGGGATTTTTGCTCACCGTTCTTGTGATCATTTTGACCACACGGGGTGAGATCTTGCGTGGAGCCCCAGATCGAGGGAGATTGTCAGTGGTCTTGTCTGTCTTCCATTTCCTAATAATTGCTCCCACAGTTGATTTCTTCAAACCAAGCTGCTTACCTATTGCAGATTCAGTCTTCCCAGCCTGGTGCAGGTCTACAATTTTGTTTCTGGTGTCCTTTGACAGCTCTTTGGTCTTGGCCGTAGTGGAGTTTGGAGTGTGACGGAGGTTGTGGACAGGTGTCTTTTATACTGATAACAAGTTAAAACAGGTGCCATTAATACAGGTAACGAGTGGAGGACAGAGGAGCCTCTTACAGGTCTGTGAGAGACAAATCTTGCTTGTTTGTAGGTGACCAAATACTTATTTTCCACCATAATTTGCAAATAAATTCATTAAAAATCCTACAATGTGATTTTCTGGATTTTCTCATTTTGTCATAGATGAAGTGTACCTATGATAAATGACAGGCCTCTCTTAAGTGGGAGAACTTGCACAATTGATGGCTGACTAAGTACTTTTTTGCCCCACTGTATGTTGTAATTGGTGACTGGTTTTAAGTGTATAAACAATGATTAGAGAATATTTACATTTTATTAATTGAGTGCTGAAGAAGTATCTTGATTTTGTCAGTAAAAATGTTGCTAAATGAGACTAACTTATTAGAATTAAACTATTGCCCTTATCTACATTAAAGCCTTGTTTATTCCTGTCATCTTATGTATTGTTGCTTTATTTGAATGCTGCAAAGCTATGCTGCTGTTCCTCTTGTCAGGTTACAACTACCACAAGACTATTCTTCCTCTGGTTAATTAGCTTTGAATAGATAGTGGGATGTGTGCATTCTCTCACTATGAATCCCTGAAGCATATGCTGTCACTGTAGGCTCTCTGAACCATGAAATTAATAAACCAAGTTAAGGGGTTCAATTCAATCTGTATCGCAGATGTTCAGCGCTATAGCATGCTTAAAATAACATTTGAGATTGAACGCAGGAACATTGCCTTTAAATAAATTTGCTATAGTGCTGAACTTTGGCAATACGGATTGAATCTAGCACCTAGTCTCACGTGGCCAGCCTTCCAAAATCCTTTCTTGTTGAAGCCTGGGCTTAATATAATAACATCTAAAATAACGTGAAGCTAGTGCTTTAAAAAAATGAGACAAACGTCAAGTGTAATTTTATTGCTTACTTTATTGTAAAAACACACGGTCTACATATAAAACAGATACACAGGCATGAAATATTAGTGCCGAACATGGCAAGCCTTGCTGAACTTTGAAAATAATGTTAGTATGATTCGAGCAGCATTCATCTTTACTGACAAAATATACATCTAGGTTTGAGTGGATTGTGTTGCATATGTTGGTTTTGCCTGTTTTTACTTAATATTTTTTAAATATTAATGCCAAGGGGTTTTAACGTAATGGACTGGATTTAAATCGGGGGAGGTCCACGTTATAGCTCAATTTATATTTAAAGGCGACGTTCCCACGGTACTTCCGCGACAAGAATTGAATCCAGCCCTTGTACAGTTTCATGAAATATTTTACTCCATACTGAACGTCAAATCAACACTAAGATACTCAGTTTATTTTAACAGATTTGCACGAATTAAGTGGTTTGAAAATATCTCATTAGCCTCAATGTTGCTTATCTATTTAGTTTAAAAAAAGTTACTTTCGGCTTTGCTATTTTTTGTTGTTGTTGATGCTTAACTTTTTTTAGGGCTAGATTCTATCAGATGCGCACTAGCCAACAGCCGCATTAAAGCTGTCAAATCCACAAGCGGCTCCCGGCGTTATACCCAAAGCGGACATTGCCATTGGCTGCATGGAGACGCATTGAGAGAAATCCCATGTAGCCTTGTTTACAAGTTCGAACACTGGATTGTGAGATGTAATCTAAACCTCGATTAGGCTGATAGAAATGCTAATTTTGTTTAGTGATTTTCAATTTGAGCATCATTATTTCTATATAGCCTACACTTTCTCTTTCTGAACTTCTATCGCGAGTGAGACGAGTACGGCTTCGTGACAATGATCACAGGAGAATTTGTTCACCGATTTGACAGCTCCAACGCAGTAACACCTGACGCAGCCAAAACTCAAGACACCACTGGTCAACACTTAATCTGATTTTTATCAATTTTATTGGTAAAATGTCATAGCTCTCATATTTATCAATTTCATCACTAGGGAGATTGAACAGGCTCAGAAAGGTAATACTGCTGATATCTTGGAGCTACAATATAATAACCTCTGGAATGTCTCTTTAAGCACTTGAAACTATCTTTACAGATTTCCAATGCACAAAGTTATTTATATCGATGGCAACCCTTTAATATGTCGTGTTGAAAGATTAGAATCAGCACTTGTTTAAAGACTATGGAATGTCTTAGGAGTAATGTCATGAATGAACCATAAAAGACAACGTCAAAGTTCATGCATGAGTCGTAGTACATTCCAAATGACCTGAGTTCATTGGTTATTCAGGGGACCTGAAACAAGGCTATGTGGGGACATTGTGCTTTGTAGTTGGCTGTGTGGTCACTTTCAGATAGTCTTTAAACTAGATTGAGACCTGAAATAAGTTTTTTTTTGTAACTGTAGGACATCCCAATAGAGTTTTTAATATAAACAGGCATGATATTTTATATTAAAAAGCTTATCCATGCTGTAATATTGGCTAGCAACACAGAACAGCTAAATAAGCTGGTTAGATAAACATTTTCAAAATTCAATAAAATATGTTTCTCTTGCCCATTGCTTAATTCACTTATTTTTTTCTCAATTTCTTGAATTGATTTTTGATAAAGCTGATGATTGCTAAAGAACACAATACATGAAACAATCGAATCTACCCTCTGAATAGAAAACAAGTCTTTCTGGAGGATTTTGCCTGCCACACCTTTCAGAAGAGAAGGCTAGGTTAGTAAGGATAGGCCCTCCTTGCTGGCTAATGATGCGTTAAAGAGCCATACTCAGCTAGCCTGGTTCCAGATCTGTTGTGCTGTTTTACTACCTCCTATGGTCATTGCGACCATAGGAGTTAGCAAGACAGCTCAAACTGATCTGGGACCAGGCTAATGCTCAGAAGCTGGACTGTACCTGAGAACTAGCTGGTAAGAAGGATGTGTGTAGTGGAACAGGGATCTGTAGACAGGCCACCTGGGACCACTGCTGTGCTTGTCAGTTCACCTGTGTCTGTGTTAGTGTCTGGGCTCAGACTGTCTGTGCTGTTCTCTGAGCTTGTGTTGGTGCCTACGCCTGTGTCTGAGCTACTGACCATGTCTGTGCCTATAGACGAGCTCCAGTTAGTGGAGGCCAGAGTAGTGAAACTAGCGGGTGTCATGGCGTCCTCGGGCCATGTGCTGCTTCTTGCATGGAGACCAGGGCTGGGTGAGGTTGTGGTGAAGTGGGAGGAGCAAAGGAGTTTGACGGGACAGAAGGCGGAGCCCCTGGGGATGAAGTTCACCTTGTTTTTGTCTGGGCATGAAAAAAGAGGGAAGCCTCTGGAGACACCAGACCTGGGGAGGAAAAGTGAGGGAGAATGTCTTCATCTTTTTATCATCACATACCAAAGTGTGTATATGAAACACCTAGAGTGAAAGAGTCCTACAGATGTAGGATCTTAATTTGATCATTCCGTTGCAGGAGAACTAAATGAAGATCCTACATCTGTAGAGTAGCATAAGGACACGATCAGACTAATTTTTTAAATAAACTAAAACATGTAACACTATGAAGTTGAGAAGCACTTGAATTAGAAACACCCCTCAATGTAGTGAAGAAGACTTACACCATCTCTTCAAACACTTTGACCCTCTCACACCCCTCCGGAGGCTCCCGTTTGAACATGTAGCTGTTGTTGGGTTTGGGAGAGGTGGCAAACTTGGGAAGGGGAGAGCCGCAGCCGCTGTCTGAAAACAGAATGAAACATGTAAGCAGGTCAGTGTGGTGATCTTATGTCCCTATAAGGGAACATGTGTTAGAGAGCTGTTGCCTGTAGAAGACAATGTGAGTCACATAATACGGCACAGTATTAATATAGCGTGAGCCATTTATCATTAACCAGATCCTGATCACTAGGCTCCTGAGCAGAGTATGTGAGCGGAGCATGCCCAATTTGATTGGAGCGTGGAGCAAGATTCCCCAAAGGCTGGAGCACTGGCCTTCTCGCCCGCTCCAATTTCACTCCAGTAGCACTCACTTCACGAGCTCAGGGCATGCCCGCCCCTGCATGCATTTATAGTCTACTTGTATGCTGCTAATAACCCCATGCTTCAGCTACTGTCATGGAGTTCACTAAATATTTTCATAAAGAAACTGATAGAACACACAGGTGCTAAATCAAGGTGACTTACAAAGATGAGGACCAATAGCAAGAGAAGGAGTGTAGTGCTGTTGTGTCCACAACTAAAGAATAATTGTGGAATCTGAAAAGACACTTATCCCAAGAGTATGATGTGTACTTACTACATGCACATGCTAAAAGAAAGGAAGGAGGTGGGTAGATAACTAAGTGCATCATTGTAGAAAGTATTTCTAAACTAAAAATCTGATATTTTAAACGTTTCGTTCATTTTTGTTCTATTATCTATTCAATAGGCCTGGCATATTCCCACGTTCAAGGAGCTTTCCATTTTGATTGGGTTATTTCGCCTAAAAACCTTTAGGCCTACCTATAAAAATAAATTCAAAAACAACTCTGCATCTCTGCCCAGCTTGGCAAGAGTGGCCAAAAGGGTGTTTAGCATCCCCAGTGGCTCTGCAAGTGTGGAGAGGATATACTCCGCTGCCGGCCAGCTGGCTCTCCAGACACCATCGCATGAGTCTGAACCCACAGACTGGCCAAACTCGTGTTTCTAAAAATGAATTCCAAAGCACTAACAAGTCATTTTTCCTTTAATTTGCATTTAATTCGAAGTAAGTCACAGCCTAAATGCACAATTTATAGACTATAATGACTTAATACAACAAAATGTTGTTTAAATGCTGCGCGCTTTATGTCCCGACCAGCCTATCGTGTCGAATTCGCAAATGCTTCACAACGTACTTCTTTGTAGGCTATAGCCTTGAAATAATATAGCCTAAATAATTCATTTTTGTTCCTTCTTAGGCTCCTGACCTATTTAGAGTGTTTATATGCTGTTTAACATTCAAATCCATATGGTTTGGTTTCAACACTTAAAAAACAATTGGCAGGTCCAGATAATCACAAAAATAAATGGGTGTTGGTTAAATTGTGATTTTAATTAACGGCGCGAATTTGGAACTGGAGTTTTTTCCCCCGTGAGCGTAGAACGTTTTTTAGTGGAGCGGTTGGAAAAGACATGGAGCGGTGAGCGGGATTTCCAACCGCTCAACTACGCTCACATACTCTGCTCCTGAGACATGCAATGGCTGTTGAATGTGTGCCTTGAACTACAGTAATAGATCATGCAAGCCAGAAAATACATCTGAATGGAGTACCTTTGTCAAGCTCTTCTGCAGAGCAGGGGCTGCCTTCTGGGGAGTGGAGGGGGTCAGGGGTGAAGGGGCAGGCCCAGGGGCTGGAACCGCCACTAGAGGGGGCCTGGGTGTCCGTGTCACGTGTGTCACCGCCATTGCGATGAGGCTGAAAGGGGGCGCGGCGGCCATCCAACACGTCCAAAGCCTGAGAGGTCAGAGGTGGGGATGGAGGGACAGGATGAAGGGATGAGAGGAGTGCGAGAACCACAGCAGGGCACTATATAATTCACAGTTATTGATCATCATACATAAGTTAATTCAATGCATTCAGTTAATTTCAGTATTATCACACTGCGCGTAAACTCCAGTATGTGTGGACGTATTTGAATGACAAGCAGAAAAGCGAATACCAGAGCAGATGATAATGTATGATACTGTATGAAAATGTTCAGAGCCCTTCTGCTTGTGCTGTAGGGTACAGCTGATTCTGAGCAGAAGAAGACTTGCTGTGCTGCAGGTCATAAATATGTGTGTGTGTGTGGGTGCGTGCGGGCACTCACGCACACGCTTCAGGGAGACCCATTTCGCTAACCTGTCAAGGTTTACTGCCCTACTTCACACACAATTTACAGCTCTACTCAACTCTCAGCAATTTAAATCCGTGTGTGTGTGAATACAGTGTGTGTGTGTGTGTGTGTCCACCTGTATTCCCTGCTTCCAGTCCTCTCTGATGAACACATTCTCCAGCTCGTGGTTGATGCCCTCCACACTGCTAGGCACTCTCGATATGAGGGACTTTGGCACTGGGATGTTCGACAGGGCTGTGGAAACCACCTTATTCTGGAAAACATGGCAAACCAAGGGTTCAGTTATATTTTGTTAAGTGGTAGAAATGTTTTGTGGCTTTTCTATGATCATTTAAAAAAAGACATCTTGTCAATTGTATGCTCTCCCCAGTATTTTAGTGTATGGTATCGCTATAGAATGTGATTTATGTGAGGTTAAATTTTAAGTTAAATGACATTAAAGTGAGGTCAACAATAATATAGGCTAGATTGTGATCTACCACCGGTGAAAGTCATGCCATGTTAAAGTCAGTTTATGTTATTTTTCCCAGTGCTTTGTTTACAGTTGCTCAGTGTCTGTTAATGAATGAACCCCAAACACAGAAAGTACTGGGAACTGGGAATGCCCAGACATGTCTCCGCCTCTTCCTCATCTACGTCTATGGTCAGAATAGGGACTAGAGCTCTTTAAATAAAACACACACACACCTCAAATTTGTTGGTACCCCTCCACAAAAAACGATGAATACACAATTTTCTAATTGAAACTGACAAAAGTAATTGGCGTCCACCATTGTTTATTCCATATTTAATAGAAATCAGACTTTGCTTCAGATTTTTTATTTCATCATAATATTGTAAACAATAAAACAAATAAATTGCATGGACAAAAATGGGACATTTAACCTAATACAACCTTTAGAGGCAGTCACTACAATCAAACGTTTTCTATAGCTCCCAATGGAGACTTCTGCACCTGTTAACAGGTAGTTTGGCCCACTCTTCCTGAGCAAACTGCTCCAGCTGTCTCAGGTTTGATGGGTGCCTTCTCCAGACTGCAAGTTATAGCTCTTTCCACAGATGTTCGATAGGATTCAGATCAGGAATCATAGAAGGCCACTTCAGAATAGTCCAATGTTTTGTTCTTATCCATTCTTGGGTGCTTTTGGCTGTGTGTTTTGGGTCACAATCCTGTTGGGGGACCTGCGACTGAGACAGAGCTTCTTGACACTGGGCAGTACGTTTCGCTCCAGAATGCCTTGATAGTCTTGTGATGTCATTGTACCCTGCACAGATTCAAGGCACCCTGTGCCAGGCGCAGCAAAGCAGCCCCAAAACATAAACAAGTCTCCTCTCCTCCATGTTTTACTGTAGGTATGGTGTTCTTCTCTTTGAAAGCTTCATATTTTTGTCTGTGAACATAGAGCTGACGTGACTTGCCAAAAAGCTCCAGTTTTGACTCATCTGTCCAAAGGACAATCTTGTCACTATGCATTTTAGCAAATTCCAGTCTGGCTTTTTTATGTTTTTCTTTCAAAAGTGGAGTCCTCCTGGGTCTTCTTCCATGGAGCCCACTTTCACTCAAAAAGCGACGGATGGTGCGATCAGAAACTGAAGTACCTTCACCTTAGAGCTCAGCTTGTATCTCTTTGGCAGTTATCCTTGGTTCTTTTTCTACCATTTGCACTCTCCTTCTGTTCAATCTGGGGTTGATTTTCCTCCTGCGGCCACAGCCAGGGAGGTTGGCTACAGTTCCATGGACCTTAAACTTCTTAATATTTGTAACTGTTGTCACAGGAACATCAAGCTGCTTGGAGATGGTCTTGTAGGTTTTACCTTTACCATGCTTGTCTATTTTCTTTCTGATCTCCTTTGCTTTCTCTGGTCCATGTTCAGTGTGGTGCACACAATGATACCAAACAGCACAGTGACTACTTTATTATATTTATTATTAAATTATATTTGTGTGGTGCACACAATGATACCAAACAGCACAGTGACTACTTTACTCTGGTCCATGTTCAGTGTGGTGCACACAATGATACCAAACAGCACAGTGACTACTTTACTCTGGTCCATGTTCAGTGTGGTGCACACAATGATACCAAACAGCACAGTGACTACTTTACTCTGGTCCATGTTCAGTGTGGTGCACACAATGATACCAAACAGCACAGTGACTACTTTTCTCCATTTAAATAGGCAGAATGACTAATTACAAGATTGGAGACATGTGTAACTAATAAAATAAACAAATTATTTTGAAATATCACTATAATCCAATTATTTTTTATATTTTCTAAGGGGTACCAACAAATGTGTCCAGGCCATTTTAGAATATCTTTGTAGATATATATATATATATATATATATGATGTGTTCAAATTTGTTGGCACCCTTACAGCTCATTGAAATATTGCTCAATTCCTCCTGAAAAGTGATGAATTATTGCCTTTTCTATATATAGATATTATATTTATATATTTATATATATATTTATATATAAATATATATATATAAATATATATTTATATATATATATATATATATATATATATATATAAATATATATTTATATATATATATATATATAAATATATATATATATAAATATATATATAAATATATATTTATATATATATATATATATATATATATATATATATATAAATATATATTTATATATATATATATATATATATATAAATATATAAATATATATAAATATATATTTATATATATATATATATAAATATATAAATATATATATATAAATATAAATATATATATAAATATATAAATATATATATATAAATATAAATATATATATAAATATATATATATATATATATATATATATATATATATAAATATATATATAAATATAAATATATATATATATATATATATATATATATTTATATATATAAATATATATTTATATATATATATTTATATATATATAAATATATAAATATATATAAATATATAAATATATATTTATATATATATATATTTATATATATATATTTATATTTAATATAATATATATAAATATAATATATATAAATATAATATATATAAATATAATATATATAAATAATAAATATAATATATAAATATAATATATATAAATAATAAATATAATATATAAATATAATATATATAATATATATAATATATATAAATATAATATATATATATATATTTATATATTTATATATATATTTATATATATAAATATATTTATATATATTTATATAAATATATATATAAATATATATATATTTATATTTAATTTATTATATAATTTATTTGCAAATGTTATATATATATATATATATATATATATATATATAGTCAGACCTATATATATATATATCATTTGCAAATAAATTAATTAACCTCTAGTGACACCCCATCCTGTGAACGGGACCATTGTCATCATCTGACACTAATTAGCATAACGCAACGGACATAAATATGACTAGAAAATATTCCTATTCATGAAAATCACAAGTGAAATATATTGAGACACAAGCTTAGCCTTTTGTTAATCACCCTGTCATCTCAGATTTTCAAAATATGCTTTACAGCCAAAGCTAGACAAGCATTTGTATAAGTTTATCGAAAGCCTAGCATAGCATTTTGTCCAGCTAGCAGCAGGTAACTTGGTCACGGAAATCAGAAAAGCAATCAAATTAAATCGTTTACCTTTGATGAGCTTCGGATGTTTTCACTCCCAGTTCCCCCAAAAATATTTTTGTAGGCGAAATAGCTCCGTTTCTTCTTCACATTTACAGTTTTGGAAACTTTAGAGTGTTTTCTATCCTAAGCTGTCAATTATATGCATATTCTAGCATCTTGTCCTGACAAAATATCCCATTTACTATGGGAATGTTTTTTTCCCAAAAATGAAAAATACTGCCCCCTAGTCACAAAAGGTTAAAAATCCTCCTATATATATTGTTCAGGCATGTTTCCTGTCATATGAATGTAGTCAGACCTCTTGTGTGTGTGTGTGTGTGTGTGTGTGTGTGTGTGTGTATACATACATACATACATACATACATATATATAAATAAACACAAGAGGTCTGACTACATTCATATGACAGGAAACATGCCTGAACAATTGCTTGAATTGTGCTGCACAATTCTGCATTACAGCAAACCCACATTGTTGTTTTGGAAGGACATGTTGCCTGAAGCAGAAACAGCCTGGCACCCAGGCTACCAAAACCCTAGTTTATACATTTACAATCAAGTATTATCCATAATAAGAACTGCATTTATTTAAGGTTGTACATGATACGGTGACACTGCCACTGTGGATATAGCATTGGGGTAGATACCATACCATGCCCTGTTATCTGGGTGGCAGACACAGGGAGGCAGCAATAAGGTATAACTCACCTGGGGATGGCATGTGGTGCTGGTGTGTAGTCCCAGCTGTTGATCTCGGTCTTTGCTCTGGCGGCTGACCTGTTTACTGCGCTGGAGCTGCAGCCTGAGTTTAGCAATCTGCTGGGGAAAGAGAGTGGGTTTACTTCAGAGAAAATGAATGGTTCTCAATTGACATTCAAGGTAGCCTTGAATGTACTGCATGTGCTGTGTAGCCAACACTTCTATTGTTTCATGCCATACATGGCAGAGAGGTGGCTAAAGCACAAATAGACTGGACCACCAGGCTATATTTGAGGTATAATTCAATAGAATATGCCTTTAGAAAAGGTACAAAGCAATATGTAAGGGATAATCATAAGTGAAGTCAAAGGGTTATTATGTTTCTGTACTGGTTATATAATCATAACATAATCAGTTCTATAAAGCAGACTAAGGCGAGGTCTTTTAATGCTGATCTTATAATCCTGGCGATACAGTACACAGAAAGAGTATGTCTACTCTATAGGATGCCCTTCCCTGCATGTCATCCATACAGGTTATTATAGTACAGTATCATGTCATCCATGTAGGTTATTATAGAACAGTTACCAAGTCATCCATAGAGGTTATTATAGAACAGTACCATGTCATTCATACAGGTTATTATAGAACAGTACCATGTCATTCATAGAGGGTTTTATATAACAGTACAGTGTGGTTAGCCTGGATTGATTTGCTTTGAGAGTACATGATAGGAGTCAATTAGAGGTCGACCGATTACTCAGAATGGCCGATTAATTAGGGCCGATTTCAAGTTTTCATAACAAACGGAAATCGTTATTTTTGGACGCTGACTTTGCCAATGTAATTTTTTTGACAACTTTATTTAACGAGGCAAGTCAGTTAAGAACACATTCTTATTTTCAATGACGGCCTAGGAACGGTGGGTTAACTGCCTTGTTCAGGGGCAGAATGACAGATTTTTACCTTGTCAGCTCAGGGATTCAATCTTGCAACCTTACGGTTAACTAGTCCAACGCTCTAAACCACCTGACTCACGAGGAGCCTGCCTGTTACGCGAATGCAGTAAGAAGCCAAGGTAAGTTGCTAGCTAGCATTAAACTTATCTTGTAAAAAACAATCAGTCAATCATAATCACTAGTTATAACTATACATGGTTGATGATATTACTAGTTTATCTAGCGTGTCCTGCGTTGCATATAATCGATGTGGTGCACATTCGCGAAAAAGGCCTGTCGTTGCTCCAACGTGTACCTAACCATAAACATCAATGCCTTTCTTAAAATCAATACACAGAAGTATATATTTTTAAACCTGCATATTTAGCTAAAAGAAAGATTAGCAGGCAATATTAACCAGGTGAAATTGTGTCACTTCTCTTGCGTTCATTGCACGCAGTCAGGGTATACGCAACAGTTTGGGCCGCCTCATTGGGAATGGATTTGCCAGACTTTTATGTAATTATGACATAACATTGAAGGTAGTGCAATGTAACAGCAATATTTAGACTTTGGGATGCCATCCGTTAGATAAAATACAGAACGGTTCCGTATTTCACTGAAAGAATAAACGTTTTGTTTTCGAAATTATAGTTTCCGGATTCGACCATATTAATGACCTAAGGCTCGTATTTCTGTGTGTTATTATGTTATAATTAAGTCTATGATTTGATAGAGCAGTCTGACTGAGCGATGGTAGGCACCAGCAGGCTCGTAAGCATTCATTCAAACAGCACTTTTGTGCGTTTTGCCAGTAGCTTTATGACTTCAAGCCTATCAACTCCCGAGATTAGGCTGGTGTAACCGATGTGAAATGGCTAGCTAGTTAGCGGGGTGTGCGCTAATAGCGTTTCAAACGTCACTCGCTCTGAGACTTGGAGTTGTTGTTCCCCTTGCTCTGCATGGGTAACGCTGCGTCGAGGGTGGCTGTTGTCGATGTGTTCCTGGTTCGAGCCCAGGTAGCGGCGAGGAGAGGGAAGGAAGCTATACTGTTACACTGGCAATACTAAAGTGCCTATAAGAACATTCAATAGTCAAAGGTATATGAAATACAAATCGTATAGAGAGAAAGTCCTATAATTCCTATAATAACTACAACCTAAAACTTCTTAACTGGGAATATTGAAGACTCCAGCTTTCATATGTTCTCATGTTCTGAGCAAGAAGCTGAAACGTTAGCTTTCTTACATGGCACATATTGCACTTTTACTTTCTTCTCTTGTTTTTGCATTATTTAAACCAAATTGATCATGTTTCATTATTTATTTGAGGCTAAATTGATTTAATTGATGTATTATTTTAAGTTAAAAGTGTTCATTCAGTATTGTTGTAATTGTCATTATTACAAATAAATAAATATATTTTTTAAATCAGCCGATTAATCAGTATCAGCTTTTTTTGGTCCTCCAATAATCAGTATCGGCGTTGAAAAATCATAATCGGTCAACCTCTAGAGTCAATAGTGACAAGGCAATCCATATGAGGTTTCTGAAGATGAGAAAGAACAGGGTAGTGTAAAGTTTAGTGTATTAAAGGGCTGCACGATATGTCTGCTCCAGACGGATAAGAGAAAGCCATGACAAAATTCGTTTTGGAGGTAAAAGTGCTCAAAACATATTGGCTAACCATTTAAAACAAAGAAAAAGATGAAGAACTAGCTATAGGATGATAAATACCAGAGGTTTGGGGCAGGTACACCTGACTAGCGCTAGCTAACGCTATCTTGTCTTTTTTTAATCAATACTTCGAGTCAACAGTATCGATATAAAATCCCCAAAAACAATGTTGCGATACTCTACTGCCTTGAAACTCAACTCTGGACCTTGAAGCGAGTTCCAATGTGTTTTTTTGTTCCCCTATAATCAGGGACTGATTTAGACCTGGGACATCAGATGGGTGCAATTCATTATCAGGAAGAACAGAAAATCCAGACCTTGTAGGATAAGATTTTAATACACCTTCTTACTGTATAGTACCACTCACTGTTGGGTGGGAGGATTTGGCTACATATCACTGGGTCAGTTAAAATAATACATTTCATTGACAATATGTAAGACCATATGTCAAATCCAAATGTACCTATTGCTACTTTTATATGCTACAATGGGTGACTTAGATGATTAGTATCTTTAGAAACATGTACTATATGTTGCAATATGTAACTACATGTACATACAATACAATAGCATATCATCATAATCATGTCAAGAACAAAAAGAAACATCTCAACATAGTGAGAGAACATTCCATCCATTTAGTGTTTATCGCTCATCTAACAACAGGCATATCTTATGTAAGTCAGTCCACTTCAATACAGCTGTTTTGCTCTTGAGCAAAAGCCAGCAGACTGTAACACACTTAAATATGGGTTGTTTGCAGGAGGACTAGGCCTTTATGGAGTTAGATAAGGTTCATCCTTGTCACTAGAGTATCAACAAGGCCAAGCTGAGAGGGAAATGATATGGCTGTTACACCCTGCAGACAAGTTCAGTGCCTGCTCCCCCATTCAAAACAACCAGGCCCAACGAGATGCGACGGACTAGACTACAGAGGGAAAGGAAGGTTAAATAAAGACTGTGGTCTGGAAGCGCTAGAGAACTAATAGCTCAATGTGGTCTCCAACTAGCCACTAAGTCAGCCAGGCTACGCACACGGAAACCGACCTTCAGGAGTGTAATATTTAACTGAACCTCGTATCCTGACAAATAAAACACATTTCAAGTAATGGCTGAACCTCAAAGCCCTGACAAAAACTTGTTGGAAGTTTAGTTGACTATGCACATACAGCGCAGATCCAATAATGTCAACAATACAACTCTCGCTGGATGTTTTGTGACAGACCAGCTATTCTGGTCTAACACTCAACTCCTCAGAGTTATGGTGTTGACATTGGTTACAGTATTGGATTACAAATAATAGGATAGCGCTCCGTACAGTTGTTTTGACTAGGGACATAGGTCATGCAGAGAGTGTGTAGGCTAGGCTATATATGCTAGGAAGGTTGAGTGTGGCACCTACCTCTTTGAGATGGTCTGCACTACCCCAGGAAGCTGACCGCTGGTGTGGGCTTCCCTGCTCCCCTCCAGCCTCCTCTATCCACAGACCAGATGTCTGAATCACACACACACACACACACACACACACACACACACACACACATAAATATGCATACTCTAAGCAGTGGATAAACAAATACACCCATATCAGTCCCCATCATTTGTATGGAATTCAGGAAGACTGAGAGACAAGAGAGGTGGGTGACAGCAATCATCACCCCTGTGCCTTCGCCAGCGATGCACACATCTGGAAACAATCAAACGAGTCAAAAATTGTATTTGCGGGATAAAGATGGTTGCATCTCACCAGAAGCACAAAACAGTAATAACATGTGTGATAGCTACTACTTAAAGTTGTATCCTTACTTATTTTTAATGGCAATCCATATTAGGACAGACTGCCAAAGGCTACTTTGTGGTTGGTGACTGATATACTACATACTAGCTGGTAAGTCTGTGGGAAATGGCTGCTCTTTCTCCACTACAGCAGATAAAGAAAAGTGCTCTAGTGTCTACAAGAATGCAACCTTTACATAAATAATGAAATGGTTAACTTATGTAAAACATATGCAAAAAAAGAGACAGGATGTTTCAAAAGCATGTATGCAACCATGATGCACATCCCCTTGATTATGCATATCAACAGTGACATTGGTCCTCCAAGGAGTCGTGGTCAGTACAGTAAAGGGAAGAATCTTAAATGTCAATGTCCTCGTACTGCCTTACGTTTGACCCTTGTCGAAAAACAAAACATCCTCTATAACGCACAACGTGACACAAAAGAGCCACTTTATGATATGTAATATGAAGAACACTAGTGAAGCATTATGGCTACTGGCACATTGCTCTTCAGAAAGGACAAACAGTTTAAACGGGTGCTTGTGCTCCAATAAAGAGGCCACTATGCTGGATGGCAGATATGTTTTTGTACATGACTATGGTATTGCTGTGGTGTTTGATGCTAGAGCCAAACATTGAGGGCTGAATGAATAGTGAAAGGAATGTTTCCAATGCTAAGTGCTAACTGCAAAAAGTTATATTGAGATGTTAAGTAATATGGGTATTAAAACATTTTAGCCTAGTTCTACTAAAGCCTGCCCTTCAGCAAACAGTTAAAAGGGTACAATAACATAGCAATGCTTACACCATAGGCTACTTATCTCCATCATCATTGTAATAACAAGTGAAATGTTTATTTTTTTATAACAAATTAAGTGTCTGCAACAGTGTAAAGGCGCCGACAGAGTTGGTCGCCTCGCTTCACGTTCTTAGGAAACTATGCAGTATTTTCTTTTTTAAATGTATTCATTCTTACACCGTTTCCCCAGGAAATCTTAAGTCTTATTACATACAGCCGGGAAGAACTATTGACCATAAGAGCAACGTCAACTTCCCAACATTACAACCAGGAATATAACTTTCCTGAAGTGGATCCTCTGTTTGGACCACCACCCATGACAATGGATTGGATCTCAGTAGACGACCCAAAACAACAGCGCAACAGAAGGGGCAGATGGAGCGGTCTTCTGGTCAGGCTCTGTAGACGGGCACATCACTCCCAAGTATACTACTCGCCAATGTTCTGTCTCTTGACAACAAGGTAGACGAAATTCAAGCAAGGGTTGCCTTCCAGAGAGACAGAGATTGTAACATTCTCTGTTTAACGGAAACATGGCTCACTCGGGATACGTTATCAGAGTCGGTACAACCACCCGTTTTTTTTATGCACCGTGCCGACAGAAACAAACATCTCTCTGGTAAGAAGAATGGCGGGGGGTGTATGCCTTATGATCACACCTTGACTCGTTAATCGTAACGACATACAGGAACTCAAGTTCTTTTGTTCACCTGACCTAGAATTCCTTACGATCAAATGCCGACAGCATTATCTACCAAGAGAATTCTCTGATTATAATCACATCCGTGTATATTAAAACCTTCCCCAACCAGAAACCGTGGATTGATGGCAGCATTCACGCAAAACTGAAGGGGCAAACCACTGCTTTTAATCATGGCAAGGCGACTGGAAACATGACCGAATACAAACAGTGTAGCTATTCCCTCTGCAAGGCAATCAAACAAGCTAAGCGTCAGTATAGAGACAAAGTAGAGTCGCAATTCAACGGCTCAGACACGAGACGTATGTGGCAGGGTCTACAGTCAAATATGGATTATAAAAAGAAAACCAGTCCCGTCGCAGACACCGACGTCTTGCTGCCAGACAAACTAAACAACTTCTTTGCTCACTTTGGAGGACAATACAGTGCCACTGACACGGCACGCTACCAAAACCTGCGGGCTCACCTTCACCGCAGCCAGCGTGAGTAAAACATTTAAACGTGTTAACCCTCGCAAGGCTGCCGGCCCAGACGGTATCGCTAGCCGCGTCCTCAGAGCATGCGCAGACCAGCTGGCTGGTGTGTTTACGGACATATTCAATCCATCCCTATCCCAGTCTGCTGTTCCCACATGCTTCAAGAGAGCCACCATTGTTCTTGTTACCAAGAAAGCTAAGGTAACTGAGCTAAACGACTATCGCCCCGTAGCACTCACTTCAGTCATCATGAAGTGCTTTGAGAGACTAGTCAAGGACCATATCACCGCCACCCTACCTGACACCCTAGACCCACTCCAATTTGCTTACGGCCTCAATAGGTCCACATACGACGCAATCACACTGCAGCTCAGCATTAGGCAGGAGGAAGCCTAGTGGTTAGAGCATTGGAATCCCCAAGCTGACAAGGTAAAAATCTGTCGTTCTGCCCATGAACAAAGCAGTTAACCCAGTGTTCCTAGGCCGTCATTTAAAATAAGAATGTGTTCTTAACTTAATTGCCTAGTTAAATGTAAAAAAAATGTAGCACCACAGTACCCTAAAAACTCGTCATTAAGCTTGAGACCCTGGGTCTCGACCAAGCCCTGTGCAACTGGGTCCTGGACTTTCTGATGGGCTGCCCCCAGGTGGTGAGGGTAGGAAACAACATCTCCATCCCGCTGATCCTCAACACTGGGGCCCCACAAGGGTGCATTCTCAGCCCTCTCCTGTACTCCCTGTTCACCCATGACTGCGTGGCCATGCACGCCTCCAACTCAATCATCAAGTTTGCAGACGACACTACAGTGGTAGGCCTGGTTACCAACAACGACAAGATGGCCTACAGGGAAGAGGTGAGGGCCCTCAGAGTGTGGTGTCAGGTAAATATCGGCAACAAAACAAAGGAGATGATCGTGGACTTCAGGAAAGAGCAGAGGGAGTAGAGGGAGCACCCCCCATCCACATCGACGGGACAGTAGTGGAGAAGGTGGAAAGTTATAAGTTCCTCGGCGTACACATCACGGACAAACTGAAACGGTCCACCCACACAGACAGCGTGATGAAGATGGCGCAGCAGCGCTTCTTCAACCTCAGGAGGCTGAAGAAATTTGGCTTGTCACCAAAAACACTCACAAAGGACACCTACACCACCCGATGTCACAGGAAGGCCAAAAAGATCATCAAGGACAACAACCACCCGAGCTAATGCCTGTTCACCCCGCTATCATCCAGAAGGCGAGGTCAGTACAGGTGCATCAAAGCTGAGACTGAAAAACAGCTTCTATCTCAAGGCCGTCAGACTGTTAAACAGACATCACTAACATTGAGTGGCTGCTGCCAACATACCGACTCAAATCTCAAGCCACTTTAATAATTAAAAATTGGATGTAATAAATGTATCACTAGTCACTTTAAGCAATGCCACTTTATATAATGTTTACATACCCTACATTACTCATCTCATATGTATATACTGTACTCTATGCCATCTACTGCATCTTGCACAAGCATTTCACTACACTCACATTAACATCTGCTAACCATGTGTATGTGACCAATAACACTTGATTTGATTTGTTCACAGAGCTCCCAGCTATGTTTATCTCAAGGCTCTTTCATCGACTTAGTTTTTTCACTTCCCGGCCTGCCTTGTGTGTTTTGTGGGGTTGTGTGCCAGGTGTCGTGCCAGATAATACTCTGGTAATTTACTTTCACAGTCTACAGCCCATGTTAAATTATTCTCACCCCACTTAAAATCCTGTTTGATTTCCCAGCAGGGATACTGAATGTCAATGGATTTACAATGGCATTCAAGTTGGTCTGTTTAGTTTACATGCTGAGGCAAGAGTATAGAATGCCACTGCTATCATTTGGTCTGATTTGAGTTGATGAGGGCATTACGTTCTGGTTCTGTGACCTTGTTGGTCTTCTGATCTACAGCCATCTTACAGTATGCACGTCTAAAACATGAGGAACATTTTCGAGAATAGATAAATATCTTTGACTAAACACTTATTATGGATTTAAGCTGCTTGAAGAACATGGAAAGAGTTGTAATGCATAACTGCTCACTTTAGACAACAAGTAAAACATGCTGAGTTGATTGTCATCGATAATAGACCGTCCACATCCTGCCTGTGTAACACAATTCTAAAAACTAAGATTAAGTCAGTCTTTAGTCTGGTGTGTGCGCGCAAACACACACCAGACTAAATCATTGCACTCTGTCTGTCTGTCTGTGTGCCCATGTATGTGTGCGTGTGTCTGTCTGTTTGTCTAATCTTCATACAGACATTCTCTGTGTTCTGTAACCACAGGGTCTAGGGCAGACAGATCTATCCCGGAACAGTGATTAGCATATGTATGGCCCTCCGCTCCTCACTCCCACACAAAAGCAGAAGGGCCAGCCACGAGGGCCAGGTGGTAAGCAGTGGGATTCCTCTCCTAACCCCAACCATCGCCTGAGGGACAGGTGCAAACAACTTCACCTCCACAGAGAGCTGCATTACAGCTCTGAAAAGAGCACGTCTCTAGATTGTGTGCTACAACAAAGACTTTTTGTCCCAGTTTTTTTTGCTGATGCAGTGTTACAGGCGATTTGAGGTATTGGGAGATCTTGTTAACAGGAAGTAGCTAGTCTGTGACTGTACTTGGGGAGTTTGGGCTTTTCCTAATCAAAGTGGTTTAAGTGAAGCAGTCCACACCATCATTAGGGGAACGTTGATTCTATATGTAGCAACTTGAACCTGGAGGCCCACTCACCACTTCCAAAGACTACACAAAGAGCCCCAAGGTGAATGAAGGGTTAAAGGGAAGAAGCCATGTAAATGAGGCTGGGCGGCGCTCATTCAGCCACATGAAAGGATTCTATTAGGACGGACAGCGCGGCCATGGTCAATGGCCCTGCAATCATCATACATATTCAATATGGGTTCATAACCACAAATCTGCCCATTCTCAAACTGCATTGAACTCTCAATCACGTTGACCAGAATAGTGAGTGCTGACGTGTGGGCTGCTACCCAGGAAAATTGTAGTCAAAATAAACCCAGTATGTGTTTTTCTGAATATAAATTTTATTTAGAAAACATATGCTTTTAAAGAAATGATTATAATGTGCATCATTAGCTTTTATGGGTCCTTTGGCCTACAGTTACCTGTGTGGCTTTGTCTTTCATGCAGGAAGGGTAGGGTCCGTGGGAGTCACGAGGCCACTGGCCTGCGAGGTACGGCCCCATAATGGCGTCCAGGGAAGATGTACGCCGGATTGCACTGGAGCTACGCACCTGCAGTTTGGACCTCTCTCCTACATGAGCGAGGGGAGAGCAAGGGTCAGGATAGGACACACACACACTGTCATACTGAACAATTGGCCCGGAACGTCTTGTTGTTTTCCATAAACGTCTCTATTGCTAACCTTATTGACTATCATTGCTCTACCGTGATATATACTAGGCCTAACTAATCTGGCTGTGTTGAAGCTTAATCTGATGTCATGGGAGCTGCCTTCTCTCAGCCAAAGTAGTTAAACACACACCACCCACATAAGAACTCATAAACAACCACACCATAATTAACATCAATATGGCCTGCATTCACTCAACATTCCTCCTGCAGTAACTTACAGTAAAGACCCAAACACAGAAATGCCCTGTTTTTCTAAAGAAGGGAGACATGGAGGAAATGAATGAAAGAATAGGCTAGTAAGCAGTATTATGCTTTGTAATTGTTGAAAGTCAATGAGAGCTCCTTGTTTTCCATATCAAAGAGCTCCTGAGGGGTGAAGCAGGTGACCAGGGTACACATTCTTCATTCAATCTGTTCCTTGTCTAAGTGCATATGCAGTGTTCCTTTTCGATACCACTACACACCACCTAGGCTCTAAAGCCGAGATGATCAGCCAGGTCTGAGCATATCAACCAAAATGTTGGCTAAGTAAGTAAACCCAATAACCTAGGGTAAACTATCTGAGGAAAGGGGAGTGGATTTCCATCAATATTGTTCTAGCCAAAGTTCTCCAAACACAGCATGCAAATTTTGCCCAAGTGATTTTCCACTGTCTCTCCACTTTGCTAAATTTAGGCTCAAGAGCAAAATAAAGTCAGATCCTTTCCCGGCTTTTAGTATGCATACGGTCCCTCTCCCTATTTTCTAATCAACCTTTTCAAAAATAGTGAACTTTCTACCAAAGTTGACAGATTTTGGGCTGGGTTCTAGGTTTAACAACAAGCTTGTTTTCCAATTTACTCTTACTCTGCAGTTTGGGGACGTGTGACAATGAGGCAGGCCATTTCAGCACAGCTGGCACTTTGAGAGGGAGGGGGAGTTTCTTTGTTGAGACCATTGGGAAGGCCTGGTGTGGGGATGATGTTATAGTGTGAACCTAAAGATCATGTGGTGGAATGTCACCCTCTTCCATGGCCTTCACCCTGGCCTGTAGTTCTTGCGACCCTTCCCCCACCACCTAGCTCAGATGAGTGATGCGAATGAACACAGTGACTGACTGAAAGGAAGATGTCCACTGGTTAACTTCTCCAATGTTCCAATCACAAAGCTGCATGGCTGACAAGGACACAATGTATTGTCCACTTCAATGTTTAACCTTAATTTGTCAGATGCCTCGAAGGATAAAACCACAAATTCACCACAAATTCCATTCAGTGTGTTTGCTGCAAATAACCTACAATTCCGAGGAAACGGTCAAATAAAAACAGCTCCATATTTCCGTTTGACAATGGAAGATGAACAATACATCTACACTACCATTCAAAAGTTGTGGGTCACTTAGAAATGTCCTTGTTTTTGAAAGAAAAGCTAATTTTTTGTCCATTAAAATAACATCAAATTGATCAGAAATACAGTGTAGACATTGTCAATGTTGTAAATTACTATTGTACCTGGAAACGGATGATTTTGAATGGAATATCTACATAGGTGAACAGAGGCCCATTATCAGCAACCATCACTCCTGTTTTCCAATGGCACGTTGGGTTAGCCTTTTAAAATGATAAACTTGGATAAGCTAACTGATCATTAGAAAACACTTTTGCAATTAAGTTAGCACAGCTGAAAATTGTTTTTCTGATTAAAGAAGCAATAAAACTGACCTTCTTTAGACTAGTTGAGTATCTGGAGCATCAGCATTTGATTACAGGCTCAAAATGGCCTAAAACAAAGAACTTTCTTCTGAAACTCATCAGTCTATTCTTGTTCTGAGAAATGAAGGCTATTCCATGTGAGAAATTGACAAGAAACTGAAGATCTCATACAACGCTGTGTACTACTCCCTTCACAGAACAGCGCAAACTGGCTCTAACCAGCATAGAAAGAGGAGTGGGAGGCCCCGGTGCACAACTGAGCAAGAGGACAAGTACATTAGAGTGTCTAGATTGAGAAACAGATGCTTCACAAGTCCTCAAGTGGCAGCTTCATTAAATAGTACCCGCAAAACACCAGTCTCAACGTCAACAGTGAAGAGGCGACTCCAGGATGCTGGCCTTCTAGGCAGAGTTGCAAAGAAAAAGCCATATCTCAGACTGGCCAATAAAATATTAAAATGGGCAAAAGAACACAGACACTGGACAGAGGAACTCTGCCTAGAAGGCCAGCATTCCGTGGCAACATCAATATTTGGCAGGAGAGCCTGCCTCAGAAACAGGATTTAGAGTGGTCTAGTCTTCCATCTCCCCTTCAGTCTACCCTTCATCTGCTTATCACCTGAAAGGAACAACGGCTCAGGCTGAACCAATAGACATGAAATGTCACACCACTCACTTCCATTCTCCATAATATAGGGCTCACAATATGTTCCCGATGTGTACAATACAGTACAGTTGAAAGGGAGTAGGTCATACACCTTTAACCTGACTGTTTGTTCAACAATGATTCTCAGGGTCTACAGCCCCTTTACAACCCTTAAGCATGTCTTGCTGCCAATGATCTCCTCCCCCTTTCTGTCAATATTCCAGAAGCAGCAGGCGTGTAAGAGGAGAGGACACTATAAGCTTCCTTATTAGTGATGTACTGTAGTAGAAGGCCTTCTTCCCCCTTTTATGTAACTCTGGGGCCATATATTCAATCAAAACCCAATATGCTAGTGAGTTTGTTTACAAATTATTGATTATATGAATCCTAAATCAGAAAAAAGCCTAATCATGTGTTTGACTTACCTTAGAAACCTAGGGCCCTTTTCCATGTCAAGGTGACTGAATAGGGCCCAGTCAGTTAATCTATCAATATTTGTAAAAATAATTAGGATATAAAATGCATAGCAAACCCAGGAATACAAAAGGCCAGCAATCTCTTGACCATCACCAAGAGCAAGCAAAATGGTGCATTTATCCTGAATACATCTACATTGTAGCATGTGGTAGCTGGATAATATAAAAATATTTTACCTCTACAAACGGGTGAGTTTGGACTCCGGTCAGGTGAGTGCGAGACCCTATTTTCAGGAGACAGTCTCTGTCTCGTGGCGCCAGTGCAATTTACTCCAAGATTCAGTGTCGCACTTGGGGGAGATGACCCGCGGCTATTTGTCGGTCCATTGTTGCCTCCAACAGAGAGAGGCAAAGAGCGTGTCGGGCTGCTCTGGCCCCCGCGTAGGAGCTGGTAGGGCACGGTAGCACGGATGGGGTGCAAACGGCAGCTGTTGGATAAACTGGGGGACCCTGCATTGCTACGTCTGACTGTGGACTGTTGTTGAAGCGAGTTGGTGGGAACTGACATTCTGCTGCTTCGTATCACTTTCAGGAAAAAAATCGCCAAGATATCCGCTTCTGGAAAACAGAGGATAAACTTCCTTTAATTTTAGCTCGTATGCTGCTCGAGCTCATTTTGCAGCAATCTCGCATCTTGAAAAGGCGAATTCTACTGCAATAACTTACCTGAAGAACACTAAAACAAGTCTTCTTTGTGCATGTTTTGTCGATAACTTTAAATATATGTTGTTTTACAAACTTAATTTATACAGTTAGCTAAACATATTCCCTAATCTTTGGCGCTTCCCTACCGTCCCCATGTCCACTGTAACTGACAGTTGTATCCGCAAGACTACTGGCTGATAAACCTGGGCGGGCTGCACTCTTTAATTCTGATCATGTGGTTGGACAGCTAAATTATACAGTAACATTACTCATTGGACCAATGATGTCTATCGACTGTACTTTCAGCCAATAACGTCATCGATGTATTAAGGATTGGACCAATTTTTCTCAAAACCTTCGTTTAAAAAATTTACGTTACAATATTTGTGTTATTACCTGTACAATTAAATAAATAATGTGTGATGTAATGACATTAATTCATATGGACGAAATGTTGGACAAACCTGACTCAGGGACAAAGACACGATTGATGAAATGTGAATTTCCATAGTCCCTATATGTATATGTTTTATGAGGACTTGTGAGTTTACCACCTAGATATTTACTGGAGAGTCATTGTGTATTTTATTTCCTCTATACAATTGTAAATATGAGGGGGAAAAAACGGTAACAGTTGCATCATGCATGATAGAGCATACATTTCCACCAAAGATTGAAGCAATTAGTTACTATGATTCTGTTTTCAAAAGGCAAATGCAAAAATGCTTTTAGGAGACTTGAGTTCAAGTAACTTTTTATTCAGAACGGTACACTCCTACCGCATTTGCCAAATCCACTCCATTATGGTTCACAAAAGGGTACACCATAAAACATCCGACGCTGAGAGACTGTGGTGAAAAACAGAATACAGTAGCTCACATGCCCCCTCCCTACTCCATGACTAAGTGATTTAGCCAGCTCGGGTGCAGGCCCCTCTCACTTACAATGGTTCCCCGAGTCGAAGCAGTAGAGTCCAATGGGGGGGTGGCAGAGAAAGAAAAACACATTTACAATGCAGCTTACACATAGCCGTCCCTGTGGAGTACGTCTGGACACCCATCCCGGATTGATGTGTAGTATGCATATTTTGTGCGCGATTTTGGCCCGGGGAGAGAGAACCGAGAGCCTTCTCGCTCTCCAGCTCTCGCCCTCTTTGAGTCAATGGTGTTCAGTGGTGTTCCGGCAGCTGAAGTTCTTTATGAAGAGAACAATCTGGAGGGTCTTGTCGGAGTGCCGAGCAGCTGCTGTTTTTTCTCTGCCTCTTTTCACAAGACACAGGCCGGGAGAGGGGAGGTGAATACACAGACAACTTCCCCCCTCCCTGCCCCTGCACTGTAAGCCCTAACATACAATGTGAGATGAAGAGTGGCACAGGCCAGGGTAACCAGAAGAGAGAGAGCATTGTCAATTTGTTCTCTTTCTGTTGCCTGGGGTAACTAACTTCCTTCTTTCATCACTTTGTCAATGTTTTTCGAGATATCTCAGTCTGACTGTGACCTAGAAAGAAAGCTTGAAAAAATGTCTTAAAACATAGCTACAATATATTGGCACACAATCATATCCTTTACCTGCTGGCGGATTAAAGGAATAGGGGAAATGAAGGCTATATGCTAATGCTAGGAATTAAAGGATCATCCTGATTCAGGTTTGGTTAGAGGAGGCCGTTTATAACACAACCTTTATAATATATCCCTTTAAGGATCTCCTTAATGTCATTAGTAAGTATCAAGCCACAATCCTTCAAGACATTCATTGATTCATCAGTAACACATCTAGCCTCTCTTACCATATGATTATGAAAAGATGTTACGTTTTTATTCAACTCAAGCGATTACCCAGTGTTAACACTATTCAAGTGGCCTGTCCAGAACAGTACCCAGCAACCTGGCTTAGTCTGGGGTGTGTCGACTGGTGGGTGCCGTAGTGTAGTGAGAGTGCACAGGCAGGTTTTAGGCTGGTGGTTAGGCTGTGGACCCTACCAGAGGCCCCTCTAGTGGCTGTCTGAAGGCACCAGGTTTCCTGTGGTGTCCAGCTGCATGCACTTACAGGTGCAGGCCGACACTGGACACTCTGTATGGTCCCTATGGGGAACAGAGAGGACAACCAAAGGTTAATCAATTAACAACCATTAAAAAATGCACAAACCACCGAAAGTGTGAAACTTTTCACAAAGCTACCAAATCACATACGCCGGTATAGAACTTACCGTGAAATTCTTAGTTACAAGCCCTTAAACAACAATGCAGTTCAAGAAATAGAGTTCAGAAAATATTTACTAAATAAACGAAATTAAAACAAATATAAAATAAAAAAGTAACAATAAAATAACGATGCTATATACAGGGGGTACCGGTACAGAGTCAATGTGCGAGGGTACCGGTTAGTCGTGGTAATTTGTACATGTAGATAGGGGTAAAGTGACTATGCATAGATAATAAATAGCGAGTAGCAGCAGTGTAAAAACAAAGGGGGGGTTAATGTAAATAGTCCAGGTGGCTATTTGATTAATCGTTCAGCAGGTTTATGGCTTGGATGTAGACGCTGTTAACGAGCCTTTTGGGACTAGATTTGGCGCTCCTGTACCGCTTGCAGTGCGGTAGCAGAGAGAACAGTCTATGACTTGGGTGACTGGAGTCTTTGACAATTTTTGGGGCCTCCCTCTGACACGCCTATTATATGGGTTCTGGAAGCTTGGCCCCAGTGATGTACTGGGCTGTACACACTACCCTCTGTAGCGCTTATGGTCAGATGCCGAGCAATTGCCATACCAGGCGGTGATGCAACCGGTCAGGATGCTCTCGATGGTGCAGCTGTAAGATCATGAGGATCTGGGGACCCATGCCAAATCTTTTCAGTCTCCTGAGGGGGAAAAGGTGTTGTCGTGCCCTCTTCATGACTGTCTTGGTGTGTTTGGACCATGATAGTTTGTTGGTGATGTGAAAACCAAGGAACTTGAACCTCTCAACCCGCTCCACTACAGCCCTGTCGATGTTAATTGGGGCCTGTTCAGCCCCCCTTTTCCTGTAGTCCACGATCAGCTCCTTTGTCATGCTCACATTGAGGAGAGGTTGTTGTCCTGGCACCACACTGACAGGACATTTTACAAGACCTATGATGCATTCTGTTGACAAAACTACTCAGATACAGAAAATGTTATCTGAATGTTCCGGTAATGTTCTTACCTAAACCAGCTGAGTATGTGACCTGCGTGGCCGCCATGTCGGCAGTTGTGGCACCAGGTGAACCAGTTGTTGAACTGGGCCAATTTGTTTTCCCTGGTCAGATCCACCTTCTCATCTGACTTCCCCGTGCCTGGAAAAAAACACAGCTGTATGACTACACACTTCTAATCTAAACCATAAAATGTGAATGTTTGTTTTGCTTTTTATGTGCTTTGAGATTATTTTCCGTAATGAAAAGCGCTATACAGGTTAACTAAATTACTATTAATAATTTAGTTGATGTTTTATAAGCCAACTAAAGTACGGATCAGTATCTACAATCATCACATTCATGATCTGCTTTATTTATTTTCTGTGTGATTTATATCACTAGCTAATATACTGTATGTATGCATTTCTCTCGCTCAATTACCCTAAAGTGTGTGTATGCACTTGCATTGCTATTTGCATAATAGGGTGTGTAATGAGGAAGTTAGACTGGCTGCAGAACTGTGACAGTAGGGTAAAGTTGACTTTCAACAATGATCCACGACCAGTTTTTCATTCTCTCCCCATAATGGTTATGGTTAGGGGAAGGTAAACAGATCCTAGATCTGTGGCTACAGGCAACTTCCACCCAGAGCCTATCTGTTGAGCATACCATGTCCAGTACCTGGGCAGTTGGACACAGGCGTGCCCATGTTCATGAGGCAGAGGGCACAGCGGGGGAGGGGCTTCCTGCAGCCGGGGCAGCTGGTGACCTTTGACTTGGTGGGCGAGCCGCTGACCCCGTACTGGCTGAAGCCGCGGCCCTGGTGGGGCATGGCCGAACAGCTGTACGATATGGACTTCCCACAGAAGTTACAGCTCACAAACACCTGCAGCAGGCAACAACACAAAGGTCAAGTGTGATAAGGACTGCCAGGTTAAATTAGAGCAAGCAGAAGCCAACATGAATAGGTTATATCATCGAGATCATTGTTAAGATTATGAAGCTAGAGATGAATGTAAGGGTCCAATACAGTGTATCATTATCTGGCTGACCAATAACAAATAAACAACTAGCATCACTTATTAAGCAGGATAATCATATTCATTATTGTGTTTTAAATGTATGTAAAAACCTGCAAGCAAGTTGGTCACTCAGTCACATCCTCCATGTGAAGATTTATGAAGAGATAGAACAAAAAGACAGAGACGTGAATAACTATGAACAACTGTCCCTCTCTTAGTGCAGTGTTCCCTTTCCCTTTCCTTGCCTGTGCCAGTGGTTTGGAGCTGGGGTCCAGCTTGCTCCTGTGGATGTCAAACTCAGCCCGTTTGTGCCAGAACCTCCATGCGTCCAGCAGGTTACGGTAGTTCTCGATCCAGCACTGGACACGCGGGTCCTTCACCACCTCCCCTGGGGAGCCCTGGGAGGGAAGAACACTTGGTAATGAAGCTCCCCTTACAGTGGCAGAGCATCATTAAGCATTTGAACCCCAGAAAATCTTAACATTTCAACAAATCTAGAAGCCTGAATGTGGGAAAATCCTTGGGGAAAGATACAACAATCGATCTTGAGGAAAACTGTCTAATTCTAGCCAACATGGGACAAGTGATCATAGTATGAACCACAAGGTCAGTCAGCTCATTCCATTGACTTCAACCGTTCTACAGTGTGATGTCAGGCAGCGCAAGACTATTCAGCCCCTGCTCGGACCATACCTTGAGCATGCAGAAGCTAGCGGTCTGGACGTCTCCGGTCCGGTCCACGTAGCTCTCCATCAGGTCCACTCCGTCTTTGGTCAGCCCCGTCAGCAGGATCCCCTCCAGGTTCCCCACCTCCTTCATCTCACTGGTCAACTTCTCCATGTAGCGAGGCAGCTGCATAACAACACACAGAGTAAAGGAAACGCATTCCTTTCAATAGATAGAAACGGGGTAATCAGTGAAAAAAAAACTATTATAATCTATTTAGTATATGCTGTCGTGCGTTTGCTAGAGGTCTTACCTGTGCGTCGTTAAGGAACATGCATGCGAAGGCCACTCGGTCCGTTACGGCCACACTACTCTCATACTAAGGAGGGAAACACAACAAGGTGTTGTATGACTAAGTTGTACTTTTTTAAATGTAAATGTTGGAATCTTCAAACTACTATGTAAAACACTGCCCTCTTCATACTGCTGATGATATTTAAGATTCATTTGTAGTTTCCCTGAAAACTCACTGAGGCCCCCTCGCGGTCCCTAGCCCCTTTTGACAATTCAGGTACTATAGCCCTTTGTACTTCAATCTAACATGATAATGAATGATATAAAGGATTGGATAATGCACATAAGAATCTGGCAACCCAGTTTATATCAATGGTTTACCCCCTTCCCTGCGTACCAGTACTCCGTCGTAGGTGCCAGGCTCACTGGTGAGGAAGGCAAACATGACACACAGGTAGGGGTTCTTGAGCTGTAGCCTCAGAGAGCTGCACATCTCCCTCCACAGGGAACTCTTCTCGTCTGTGTAGCCTGACAACGCCATGGCAACCACGTTTAGGTTCAGGTCGCCTGCGAGGAAGGAAGGGTGGGGAAGTTTGATTTATTTTGCTTGGATAGCTTGGTTTATTAGCCTGGTTTATGAGCTTCCACTGTACACTACAGCCAAATCCTAACCTAATATTGGTGGGTATACTTTCTGACTGTATACTGTTTTTTGTTTACAGTGGTGAAATACCAGCAGTATGTTATGGTACTTTTGCTGTGACGTGATGGAAGTGACACCTCAGGCAACAAGGGCACAAGAGAGTAATGCATGTAATGTTAACACCCAATAACTAATTCGTCGCCCTGTCAGTCTGTGACCAGGCAGTAATTAGTAGCACACTTTATGCTGTGTACATTACATACAGTGTATATTGCAAACAAGTTCTTGAGCCCTTACAAAGAATCTTCAAAACTGTATTACATAGCCCTGTCCCAGATGATTCCATGCCAGTACCTCGCTCAGCGGAGGCTCCCTTGTTGAGGATCTGGATGGCCCTGCGGATGTCCAGGTTGAAGAGGGCCACAGCGGCCGCACGCTCCCACTCGCCCTCCCCCTCCAGGGAGCGCAGGAAGGGCTCCACGTTGATGTCGGGGCCTCGGTTGATCCAGCCGCACAGATGAAGGGCAAGGCTGCGCTCCTCGCTGTGGAACCTGGGGACGTCCGTCTGGCGGTCTGAGCCGCTCCAGCACCGCCGGTTCTCTGTAGTGCCTGGTGGAGTAGAGCAACAGATACAAATGTTACTTCAGGGGCTTTTTTCGCTCCAACGCAAAGACAAACCTAGGAGAAACACTGAAAAATAGTTATATAACTTACAGTACCTATGTACAGTGTTACATAATACTTTCAAGGGTTCAGCCTGTATATTTAGCCTAGATATAGGCCTAAAGATGATCTATATCTTTAAGTTGCTTACCTGAGCTGGACTTGACTATGTTCTTGATGCCTGAATAGACCAGGGCCTGTTTACTCCCCTGCTGTTTCTGCTCCACGTCTTCAGTGTACTGCTTCATGAGTGATACTTGCATAGGAAACGGAACGCTGAGACATCATAAGAACCACAGTGCAAACAGTGACATACAATATAGCAACTTAGTCTATCCTGTAGGTCAGGTGTAAGAACACAAAGACAAATGATAATTCAATGAATTACCACAGTGCAAGCAGAACGCCAGGCATGTCTCTCACACAGGGACTACCTTATCTAAAATAAACAGAACAAACAGCACATAAATCACACAAAGCTAGAAATGCTAAGAAAATAGTTAGCACCAGTAATGTAATAAACCAGGGGTATTCAACTCTCACCCTACGAGGTCCGGAGCCTGCTTGTTTTCTCTTCTACCTGATAATTAATCGTACCTACCTGGTGTCCCAGGTATAAATCAGTCCCTGATTAGAGGGGAACAATTAAAAAAGACAGTGGAGCTGACTTGGAGGTCCAGCTGAGGTTGAGTGTAATAAAGGATATAGAACAGAGTGTACCACAGGGACTTGAGCTGGGGGTCGTCCCCTCCGGCCAGCAAATGGTTCTTCCACACCTGGACCGTATCATGACCGTACCTGGACTGTGCCCTCTGCCTCATCTTAGTGGCTATGTCCTTCTCTACTGTACCCTCCCCTCCCACCCCCTCGGCACACTCGTACAGGTGCCTGCCGCAGGCCCACATGAGCGAAGTGGTGGAGCTCCAGGCTAAAGAGATACGTTCGAACACTGTGAAGTCAGTCATGACGCGGTTGGCAGCCGAAACCACCACCATGCGGTTCTGGGAAGTGGGGTGCCAGGCGAAGCTGCCAATGAGGCTGTTGCTGGGCTGCACGCTGCGCTCGATGATCGTGGGCTCTGTCTCGTCGCCGATGGGCGTGGGCGTATGCTGCATGTCGTAAAGGCGGATGATGTTGCTGTCACGCGTTAGCGTGGCCAACAGGCCCATACGCGTGGGGCACCAGGCCACCTGGGAATGAAAGGAAAGTGAGTTGTACATCCTTACATCCAAAACATGTAGGCTACAGCACAATTATGCATTACGCTATCACACAAAAAGTATACTTCTGATATGTGCAAGTCGATTGTACCCTGGATGGCAGGGGACAACAGAATTTCACAACAGACCAAAAAAAGCATACCAGTAAGTTACCTTGGTGAGCGGCTTGGGCTGCTCGGTGAGCGTGAGCACTGGCTTCTCAAATTTGCGCAGGTCCCAGATGGCCACCTGGCCCTCGAAGAAGGAGGCCACGCGGTCGGGGAAGTGGGGGTCCACTGTCACACCCTGTATGGCCTTGGTGTTGACGAAGGTCTTCTGGCTGGTGTTGCGCAGGTCAAAGATGGCCAGGTTGCGGTGCATGCCAGCCAGGAGCAGCTTCTGGTCGCGGGGCAGCCAGCAGAGGGACAGGCAAGCATCGTTCTGGCCTAGCTCATACAGGGGCTTGGTCACCACTAGGCCAGAGTCTGTGTCTCCTGACGAGAGACGGATCTTTTCAGCGGCTACACTAGCCTCTGGGGAGAACTTACTGCTAATGTCCCATATGAGCACTGAGAAGTCTGCTCTGTGCTTGTCCAGCCCGGCGGCTAGCCAGTTGCTGTCCACAGGGTTCCAGGCTAGGGTGTTGCATTGACGTGCATGCTTGGGCACAAACTCCTTCCCCATCAGCTCCTTGCACTTGGAGTTGTGGCTCTGGCCTAGGCTAGTGAGGACTACCCTGCCGTTAGCCTGTCCAACTGCTAGCAGACATTCAGGCTCGTGCTTTGGGTACCAGGCCACACATTTCATGTATGGGGTGTCTGAGTTGATCGCTAATAGGGTAGCAGCGGTCTCCACAGAGAGGGGGAGAGCTCCGGCTTTGGTCTCGCCGCTCCCCACAGGTCCGATGCGGTACAGTCCAAGCTCTGAGTCACAGATGACATAGCGGTCCGCGTGGTGGGGAGACCACAAAATGTCTGGCTTTGAGCCACTCATTGTTCATATGGAAGAGCTTCTGTCCGGGAGAACTCTCTTGCTGTTTACAACTTGGTATACTGGGGGAAAACAGCATTTACAGTACAGCTGAAAGTTACCAACTGACATCTAGCAAGTAGTCTAGTAGTGAGCAAAACTAATGTGTTTAGCCTACTTTATATAAACGAATATGTTGAGCATACTTTCTATAAACTTAGCTTAAGATATTTTACCAATGTTGTCACAATGTAGTCAGCTACGATTATGTGCAGCACGGGAGCAACATATTAGATCGCTAACTGCTAACGTTAGCTAGTGACATGTGACAAGTGGCACAGCTAACATTTAGTTAGCAATCCCAAGGCGTAAAAGAACGATAGGCCTAAATTGCAAGATGTTAATGCAACATTGTATCTAGGTAGATAGTTAATTAAACAAAAATGTGGATATAGGATACTTTGTGGCATATTTGTTAGCAATTTTTTTTAAAATTCTGCTAACTTAGCTAGCTAGAGTAGTTAGCTAACGTTATCTGGTTAGCTAGCTACAATTTTGTTGACATCGCAAGATTAGCTTCCCGAACTACCCGTATTAAGAAAACAGATGAACCGCAAATAAACATTAGTAAATTGTGTTTCTAATAATAAAGATTTTTTTAAAATTGAAAGAAACTTACACATTTCTACAGACATGTCAACATGATCAAAACTGGGTGTCCACTAGTTACCACAACTACAAAGTCAAAATGGCCTATATCGTAAAATGTCATGTAAATATTTGCTTATAGGTCTTAATTTAAGGTTAGGGTTAGGCATAAAGGTAGCGGTGTGGTTAGTTTTAAACTCACATTTTAAGAAGATAAATTGTAGAAATAGGCGGGCTTTATGATTTTGTGAATGTGGTAACTTGTGGCGAACAAGCCGTGCTT
This sequence comes from Oncorhynchus kisutch, assembly GCF_002021735.2. Classification (NCBI taxonomy): domain Eukaryota; kingdom Metazoa; phylum Chordata; class Actinopteri; order Salmoniformes; family Salmonidae; genus Oncorhynchus; species Oncorhynchus kisutch. Next base: position 58,935,580 of record NC_034186.2, read on the forward strand.
GTTTTCATGTTACACCAAAATATTTCCTCAGAAAAAGCAGATTGCTATTCGAGAGGTCCGGTTACGCACAACCCCGTTCGAATTTTGGGGAACACGGCACTGTCAATTCCTAAAGGTGGCGCTACAACCAAAAATGTATGATATTGGGATACTACTACATTTATATTATAGTGTAATAGTAGATATGCATGTTTAATAGGCTTTTACATCTGTTAGGTGATCAAGGGTTTTCAAACTGGGTTCCCGGGGGTCCGCAGGGAAGCGCAAGGGGTAAACGGAAAAGTTGGAGAAAGAGAAACAAATTCAGACCCTTATTTTTCACTAAATTATATATTTGTTTTATCAAACCTGCAGAACACAAGCTGGGACATAACAAGTTAGCCCTAGTTTACCATAGTACTGACAGGTTGGCCTTATCCTACTGTAAATCTAATTAAGTCTCATTCCACGTGGGCGTTAAATGATTCTTGAACATGCGGGGGAGCCTGTGTTCTGGTTTTATATACTGAAAAAAAACATCTGTCTGTTTTTCAAGTTAGTAGGCGTGCAAGTGGAGAAGAGGAAAATCTTCATAACATGTATCAGTTGGGATTTGAATCTACAACATCCAAACAATCACCATGCAGGAAGGTTACAAACAGTTCTACATTGCAAATAACGGGATTCAACGTAGACTGTGGGGAAAGTGAAATGTTAAAAGAAACCACAACATGTTTTAACTTTTTATCCTCAGCTTTTTACACCTCTATAGTTCTTAATTAAGCGTAATACGTTATAAGGAGTTCAGTCTTGTGTACACTGCCCAGAGCTACAGTATTACGCGCAATACTAAATCAAATTGTATTGGTCACATACACATCCTATGGGTGACTACAATTTATTCCGTGTCTGTGAGTCTGTAAAACTGTGAAATGTCATAAAGATACATGAAGATAATACATAGTGACGTGTAGCGCACAATAATCTACACATTCTTGCAGACGAACCGAGCGCTGTCCTTCCCGAAGCGACATCGCACTTCACGTAGTGGACTAGTCCGAACTGGTGATCAGGACGAGATGCTGCTTCCTAAACCACTCCAGATGATTATACCAAAACCGGCGGCTGTATTTAAATAAGAACTAAGGTAAGATGATAAAATCCACATTTTCAAATCAAATTACAACTTTCTAAGTAGTTTGGCAATTATTTTCTCTTGTGGAATGTAAAAGATGAAAAAATGATTATTTTACACTGATTGACTTTGTTTTCTAGGCAAGAAAAAAAACATAAATGATGTGGCATGTTGTTTTAGTTGGTCTGTATAAATAGTTGACAACATTACAGGAATTCATAAAGTACATTTATGTTGCCAGCATCAGCCCATAGTTGATACAGTGACTCTGCAGATGGCTCATGTACTGTACATTGATTCTGTGCTCAATTGGGGTGAGAATCAAGAATGATCGTGATTGAGGAGGAGATCGCATCCACACCTGCCATATAGAATGATGTCACACTTGAATAAGACAAGTTTTTTTTCTTTATGTTTAGGGTGTGAATGTTGAGAAAGGACAACATGGGGAAAGGAGTGGCTCTGTTCCTTCTACTGTTGGCACTTCTTCACGAGGCTATAGGCCAGAGAAGAAGAAAAGGAAAGTACAGTGTCCTCAGAGATGGAGAAAATGGTAAATGACGTCCACATGTTAGTGATGATGGTCAGTCACTGTGGCTTATCCGTTATTATTTTTTATCTATATTGCTACATTACATCTGAAATACCCCGTGCATGATAAAGGGGGGCTGAATTTACTGATTTAGCCTCGGTTTCAATTCTCCTCATTAGGAAATGCGACTGAGAATAACAGTTAACCATCGTTCCGTGTCGTACCCTCTTTTTCCTAAATTATCTCGCAAATCTTAGTTTTGGACTGACTTAATGACAAAAATGATCCTATTTACACTAGAATAAATGTTTCTGACTCATATCGATGGCACATAGGCCGTTTTCAAGAGGACAAATTGCTTATTACATTCAGCTGCTCTTTAAGGTGTTTCTGTCTTTTCTAAAAAAAAAAAAAAAAAGGGTGCACAATCTGCTGGAGAAGTCAAACAACGTTCTCAGCCAACAGGAAGATTTTAATTTATCAATGTCTAAATGTCTAAATCATTGTAACAGTGATTTACTCTAAGTAGTACAGTGCATTCGGAAAGTATTCAGACCCGTTGACATTTTCCAAATGTTGTTTGTTACAGCTTTATTCTAAAATAGTTTTTAAAAATGTTTCTTCTAATAAATCTACACATAATACCCCATGATGACAAAGCAAAAATAGGTTTTTAGATTTTTTTGCAAATGTATATAAAAAAAAGAACAAACTGAAATATACATTTACATAATCAGACACTTTACTCAGTACTTTGTTGAAGCACATTTGGCAACGATTACAGCCTTAAGTCTTCTTGGGTCTGACGCTACAAGCTTGGCACAACTGTATTTGGGGAGTTTCTCCCATTCTTCTCTGCAGATCCTCTCAAGCTCTGTCAGGTTGGATGTGGAGCGTTGCTGCACAGCTATTTTCAGGTCTCTCCAGAGATGTTCAATCAGGTTCAAGTCCGGGCTCTGGCTGGGCCACTCAAGGACATTCAGAGACTTGTCCCAAAACCACTCCTGCGTTATCTTGGCTGTCTGCTTAGGGTCGAAGGTCCTGTTGGAAGGTGAAGCTTCACCCCAGTCTGAGGTCCTGAGCGCTCTGGAGCAGGTTTTCATCAAGGATCTCTCTGTACTTTGCTCTGTTCATCTTTCCCTCGATCCTGAGTAGTCTCCCAGTCCCTGCCGCTGAAAAACATCCACACAGCATGATGCTGAACTCCTCATGCTTCACTGTAGGGATGGTGCCAAGTTTCCTCCAGATGTGACGCTTGGCATTCAGGCCAAAGAGTTCAATCTTGGTTTCATTAGACCAGATAATCTTGTTTCTCATGGTCTGAGAGTCTTTAGGTGCCTTTTGGCAAACTCCAGGTGGGCTGTCATGTGCCTTTTACTGAGGAGTAGCTTCCTTCTGGCCACTCTACCATAAAGACCTGATTGGTGGAGTGCTGCAGAGATGGTTGTCTTTCTGGAAGGTTCTCCCATCCTCACAGAGGAACTCTGTAGCTCTGTCAGAGTGACCATCGGGTTCTTGGTCACCTCGCTGACCAAGGCCCTTCTCACCCGATTGCGCAGTTTGACCGGGCACCAACTGTAGGAAGCGTCTTGGTGGTTCCAAACTTCTTCCATTTAAGAATCATGGAAGCCACTGTGTTCTTCGGGACCTTCAATGCTGCAGAAATTTTTTGGTACCCTTCCCCAGATATGTGCCTCGACACAATCCTGTCTCGGAGCGCTATGGACAATTACTTCGACCTCATGGCTTGGTTTTTGCTCTGACATGCACCGTCAACTGTGGGACCTTAAATAGACAGGTGTGTGCCTATCCAAATCATGTCCAATCAATTTAATGTACCACAGGTGGACTCCAATCAAGTTGTGGAATGGCAACAGGATGGACCTGAGCTCACTTTCGAGTCTCATAGCAAAGGGCCTGAATACTTATGTAATTAAGGTATTTCTGTTTTTGCTTTGTCATTATGGAGTATTGTGTGTAGATTGATGAAAATATATATTTTTAAAATCCATTTTAGAATAAGGCTGTAATGTAAAAAAAATTCGGAAAAAGTCAAGGGGTCTGAATACTTTCCGAATGCCCTGCATACTGAACAAAAATATAAAGGCAACATGCAACAATTTCAAAGATAAGGAAATCAGTCAATTGAAAAAACATTTCCTCCGCATAGAGCTGATCAGGCTGTTGATTGTGGCCTGTGGAATGTTGTCCTACTCCTCTTCAATGGCTGTGCGAAGTTGTTGGTTATTGGTAGGAACTGGAACACGCTGTCGTACACGTCCATCCAGAGCATCCCAAACATGCTCAATGGGTGACATGTCTGGTGAGTATGCAGGCCATGGAAGAACTGTGACATTTTCAGCTTCCATGAATTGTGTACAGATCCTTGCAACATAGGGCCGTGCATTATGATGCTGAAATATGATGTGATAGCGGCAGATGAATGGCATGACAATGGGCCTCAGGATCTCGTCACGGTATCTCTGTGCATTCAAATTGCCAGCAATAAAATAATTTGTGTTCATTGTCCATAGCTTAGGCCTGCCCATACCATAACCCCATTACCACCCATGGGGCACTCTGTTCACAATGTTGTGTCATGACATTGGCCTCTTTGGGTATAGCAACCCCATCCCCCTCTCCCTGCCTCCCCCTTGCCTCCTTCAACTAGGCTGCTGTGGTCAGAGGTTGTAAATTCCTGAGAAGACCCTGCCACATGGCCACACAGTATAGAGAGAGTAGATTTTCATGGAGAACAAAGGAAATCCACAAATTTCATGTTCCGGAGAAAGTATAAAAGATCGGTGAAGAATCCAGCTACAAACTGGTCCGTTTGTCACAACTTGGAGAAGCTCATGGGAGACGGGTGTGGCCACATTACCATAACAATGTTTATTTTATAGCCTCAGATATGAGGTTTACATCTAATTACTGTATAAGATGAATGAGTGAGTATGAAATTGTTTACACAATTTTACAATGTGATTTTGGACTGTTTAATGAAGGAAAACTCAAAAAGGGGATTGGAGTTAACTAAATCAGAGGACCGTCCCTGAGCCCAGTTAGGGTCATGCGCCCTGGGACAGCCCTTTTCTGCCATTCTGAATAAAACCCCACTCAAGTTTTCAATCAGCAGACCGAGCTTACCTCAATTACGAGATGGCTAAAGGTTGCAGACCATGTTTTTCTCCATTAGGAGGACAAAGGTGGTAGACCATTGCTGAATCTTTTAACCATACCACGTGGTTAAACTCTTAGACTATCGATACCGACAGAATAAGAACAAGTCTTTGATATTAATTACTAGTCTGTAGCTAGGAATTCGGTATCATTGAACGCGAAGAACGACAACCGCCGAAACATCCATTCTATAATGAATGTCACTCTGAACTAACCACTATAACCACGACAGAGAGAGAGAGGGAGAGAGACGGACAATTCTACAAAAGAAATGAACTTTTCACCAGCGATCAAGACGACACACTGAGCGTACATATATATATATTGATTGCAATTGTTCCCAAATGAGTGAGCGTTCATGGGTAAAGGATTAGCATTTAAATTGTTATAATTATCACTCTGTAGTGACTTCTTAGTCGACTCCCACTTCCCCTTTTGTCTAACAAGCCGCCATGCCGGTTTAGCCCACTAGGGCACATTCTCCTATCATTTCATGTAACCACATTTACCTTGTTTGTTTGTTTATGCATTTCTGTGAATTACTTAGTTAGTAATAAATAAATGATTTTAAGACAATTGATGTATGGATGACTCATAGTGAAGACTGGGTTTGTGCAGATAACCAACAATTTACGACGTTTGGGAATGAGAATAACGTGAGGTAATGTAAACAAATCATTAATTCGAAGACTAATTGATCAGATAAAATAAAAGTTATTTTAGGAAATGATAACTTTATAATTTGAATATTTTTCCTTGGTGCCCCGACTTCCTAGTAATTACGGTTACATGATTAATCAGTCTAATCGCGTAATAACTAATTACAGAGAATCTTTGATAAAAACTATCAGTCTTCAGTTAATGATAGTAAAGACATGACAGTTGACATCAGCAAACCGCTTGCCCACCCGACGCCATACACGTTGTCTGGGGTTGTGAGGCTGGTTGGACGTGCTGCCAAATTTCTAAAACTATGTTTGAGGCGGTTAGTAGTTTCATGAGGTGGAATAAAATATCCCAGACATTTTCCATGCAGCACAAAAGGCTTATTTCTCTCAAATGTTGTGTACAAATGTGTTTACATCCCTGTTAGTGAGAATTTAAAAGTGGCCAAGATAATCCCTCCACCTGACAGGTGTGGCATATCAAGAAGCTGATTAAACAGCATGATCATTGCACAGGTGCACCTTGTGCTGTAATAACGCGTTTTGTATGGAAAAACCCATTCTGATTGACTGGGCCTGGCTCCCCAGTGGGTTGGCCTGGCTCCCAAGTGGGTGGGCCTATGCCCACCCATGGCTGCGCCCCTGCCCAGTCATGTGAAATCAGTGGTGAAAAGTACCCAATTGTCATACTTGTAAGAGTATAGATACCTTAATAGAAAGTTACTCAAGTAAAAGTAAAAGTCACCCAGTAAAATACTACTTGAGTAAGTCTAAAAGTATTTGGTTCTAAATATACTTAAGTATCAAAAGTAAATGTAATTGCTAAAATATACTTAAGTATAAAAAGTAAAAATAGAAATAATTTCAAATTCCTTCTATTTAACAAAGCATGCAGCAGCATTTTCTTGTTTAAAAAATGTATGGATGGCCAGGAGCACACTTCAACATAATTTTTTGGGGGACAAAAGATGTGTTTAGTGAGTCTGCCAGATCAGAGGCAGAAGGAATGACCATGTGTTGTCTTGATAAGTGCGTGAATTGGACAATTTTCCTGTCCTGCTAAGCATTCAAAATGTAACAAGTACTTTTGGGTGTCAGGGAAAATGTATTGAGTAAAAAGTACATTATTTTCATTAGGAATGTAGTGAAGTAAAAGTAAAAGTAGTCACAAATATAAATAGTAGAGTACAGATACCCCAAAAAACGAAGTAGTACTTTAAAGTATTTTTACGTAAGTACTTTACACCACTGTGTGAAATTCATAGATTAGAGCCTAATTTATTCATTTTTATTGACTGATTTCCTTATGGACTGTAACTCAGCAAAAATATTAGACATTGTTGCATGTTGCATTTATATTTTTGTTCAGTATAAATGTTCATTTGCTTTTGACATTTGCCTGAAGTTTATCCAATCGATCTCCATGTGAAACACATGTATGCATCCCTCTCCCAGACATGACAACATGCTCCATGGAGGTGGCCTTCATTCTGGACAGTTCGGAGGGCGCCAAGACCTTCCTGTTCGAGAAGCAGAAGTCCTTTGTTCTGCAATTCAGCACTCGTCTCACCATGCTCCAGTTGTCTGGATGGACCCTAAAGCTGCGGATGGCTGCTCTCCAGTACAGCAGCACTGTGTCTGTAGAGCACAGCTTCACTGCCTGGCAGGACCTGGATGTGTTCCACAGCAGAGTCAGCTCCATGGCCTACATTGGCCATGGCACCTACTCCACCTACGCCATCACCAACGCCACACAGCTCTTCACCCAGGAGACCAAGGAGGACAGCGTCAGGGTGGCGGTGCTCATGACCGACGGTGCCGATCATCCGAGGAACCCTGATGTGATCGGAGCAGCGGCGGATGCTAAGGGTAGTGGTGTGAAGCTCATTGCTATAGGGTTGTCGGACCTGGCCCGCCAGAGCCAGAACAGTGCCAAACTCCGGGCTATCGCCAGCACACCGGCCAAGCAATTCGTCCACAGTCTCACTGACCCCCAGCTAGAGGAGAAGTTACTGAAAGAGTTGGTGAGTGTTCTGTTATCAAAGTCACCCTACACTCAAGTTGAAGATGATTGGTATGCTTAACCAGGCCAGCACGGTATGGTTTGGGATCATTAGTTTGTAGTGTGAAAAGGGTATGATAGTACCTTCCACACTGCCTTTTCTATATGAGTATGAGAACTTCACAGCTTTTCCCAGAGGTTTGTGAGGGTACAAAGTGAGGGTAACTAAGTTAGTTGACACACAACATCACTGTCCAACAGTACTGCGCTCCTCAAATAAACGTGTCTTGTTATCATGTCTGTGTCCTAAGCGGGGGCTCAAACCTCAATGGCAGAATTGTTCCTGTGTGGGGAATTCTTCCCCTAATATGCATTTTCCATAAACACAGAGATTTGTCTATAGTTTAAATGAGATCAAGACCTGTCTATGGGCAAATAATAGCATAAATTATACATTTTCCAAAAATCATCATAGTTTTTCTAATTCATAGTCATTAGTGGAGGTTTAAAAGAGAACAGCTTTATTAAGCAAAACTGACAGGAAGTGATCTAGCTCTGTACCCCCTGTTGTTTTATTCTTCCTTAGAACAATGTCTTGACCATCTGTACCATTGTTTATGTACAGTAAGGCTTGCTCAGGTACAATACAATGTTCAGTCAATAGTGGTATTGTTGGAATTGTTTCTAGGTAAAAAATCTCACACAATCGTCTTGTATTTTCTTCCCATCCAGGGTGCAATAGCGCTTGAGGCGGTAAGTACTTCAAAACAATAAACACTACAATGCCACTGGAAGTAGCAGCTGGAGTGATAAGACTGATTTTTGTATTCTTTTCATTGTATCAGTGTCCACAGGCTGAAGTGTGTTTGTGTGAAAGAGGGGAGAGAGGCCCTCCTGGAAACCCAGTGAGTACACTAGACGTTTTTTCAACAGAACATCTAGGTCTACAGTAAGGATTATGCAGTAATCCCAGTATGACTGACGCACCACACAAAAAAACAAAACAAAAACCTTGTAAGAAATACAGAATATTATCATTCAACAATGACTCCATATACTAACTTATTGTGTATCGTCAAGGGTACAAAAGGAGATCCAGGATATGAAGGACCATCTGGTCCAAAAGGATCAAGGGTAAGTAGTAAAAACTTAGTGATTTTCACTATTTTAACGACCTCAGTGATCTACATACAATCCTGATCTCACATTTATAACACTGTCTCAATTCTACAAGGGAGAACCTGGAGTCGGTGGCCGACCAGGAAGTGATGGTCTTGAGGTATACTATGTATTGCTTTATTCTGTCATTATTAACATCCATCTAACCGCCACATTTCCATAGTTGACTGAGATACCGTCAGTACTGGGTGTTGAACACTGTTGTTCTTACTTCACAGGGCAGTCCTGGTTATAAAGGTGACAAGGTGGGACATCTGCTTTCAAGACATTTCAGAATACAACTGTCTTGCTTAAAAGTGTTTTGCCAATGATTGGTTGAATCCGTGCTGTATTTCAGGGGGGGATAGGAGACTGTGGCACCCCTGGGGGAAAAGGAGATGAAGTAAGTACAATGATTAATGTGCCATTTTGGTTCAATCAACATTGTGATCTATTCTACAATATGTGTGCCAACGGAAGCATGATGTCATCTTGTCATCTTACAGGGCCCTGGAGGACCTCCTGGCCCACGGGGACCTAGAGGAGACCAGGTACAATGTAACATTGTTGTTTTTATTAGAACACAACTCCTTCAACACATTAACACATATTTTTAGGACCTTGTCTTAATCATGAATGCATATGATACAGTATGTTCATCTGAAATAGGTTAATTGATTCTCAATGAATGATGCACTTTAGAGCAAGGGCTGAGTACTTCTTTCACTGAGATGTTTGATGACAGGGTTAAAATGAGTACAGGCATTGAGAACAGACAACATCCAAGTCACTCAGAGACATCCCTTATTCCCTTTCATTCTCAAACATGGATAGTGGAAGTTGAGTTTTGTCGTTTTCCCACCCATGCACTTATGGAATGTGAATTTTGGATTATGCCTAATCCCAATGCTAATGTGAGTATCTAAAGCAGTGAATCCAGGCTTGCAGGATATTATTCTTTTCCAGGAGCAGACTTTGTGTCGTAGGATTAGCTGCTAGGACAGGGTTGCCAGTACAGTGGCACTGTTCCTCCTCACTATCAGCCCCTCGTCTGGCATGGTATCAGTGATAGTGTTGTTTTGACACCAGGCCCTGACAATGGAACGAAACTCCTGCTCTGTTCTGTATAGTTCTGTGCATTTGTATTGCATTAGTTCAATTGTAAGAATTGACTACAAACTGGTACATTGTAAAATGTAACATTTGGCAGATATCAGGGATGAGTTAGATTTTCTGGGCTATCAATTATATACAAACAGTAGCTACATACTGTACAGTGAGAAAAAAGGATGTTGTAGACATCATTTCATGTGGACCTATTAGGATACTACAATGGAACCAGTGCATTATATAAATCAACTTCATTGTTCTTTTATTCATTAAGGCCATTTGTGGATTTTTTTGGTTTCTTCCACAGGGTGTTAATGGACCACCCGGGGACCAGGGTCCGGAGGGCCAAACAGGACCTAAAGTAGGCATGCTGATTCTCAGCCAATGACATTCAAGGGGGCTAGGAAATCAGCCAATTACATTCATGGGTGCTACTGTATGACACTTTCGTACTTGGAAACACATTTTCACACAGCATCTCTATTGTCAAAGTGTGTTGCTTGGCCAGAGAAGCCATGAGAGCCGAGTTGACCTTGCTGTCCGTTTCTATTTATATACCGATCCTTCACTTTCTGTCACACATTGACCAGACCTCTCAAACAAGGAAGGCCTTGGAATCAAGAGTGATTTAGAGCCACTTAGCTATTTAGCAATAAAAAAAATAAAAAAATCGGACATAATCAAGAACATAATGTATAGCAGAAACAAGTGACTGCTGTATTCTTCGTAAATGCCATTCTGAGATGCGTTATTGAATCCCATGAAGATCCTTTGTCTGCATTTTATTGCCATTTTCCATCCTCGTAGACTTCTGTTGGAATGGATAGAGTTCCTCTGTGGAGAAGCACCGGGGAAGGGTTTTCTCTTACAGTATGAACTTGGAATAGAAGTGTTTTATGACTAACTTGTTGGTGGTGTGGGTTTCAAGTAGTAGGCGTTTTGACACATTCACACAGTGATCGTACACCTCTAACACAGGGGGACCAAGGAACCACCGGTGCATCTGGACCAGCAGGTGACATTGGCATTGGGTTCCCAGGTCCAAAGGTAACCTAATAATAACCATTACAGAGATTATGCTATACATTTACCGTTTATGTAAATAACATAAATGTTGAAATGTGTCATTGTTCTCAGGGGGCCAAAGGAATTCAGGGAAGACCAGGAACCCTTGGTCCCATTGGCATTGGAGAGCCAGGACAGCCAGTAAGTATTACTGTAGATGCCAGCTTTGGATACCTAAACAGTGATCGCTATGGGAACGTTATATTTGATTTGATTTGATGATTTGATACATGACCCTATCCTTCAACCTCTGATTCATATGATCAGATTTGACAATGGTAATCTAAAAACGAAACTAAATGTTGCCATTTACTGGACAGTACATTTTGAAACTGTTTGAGGGTCAAAAATTAAGAAACTGTTTGTTTATTTCAGGGACCCCCAGGACTTTCTGGAGCACAGGGTAACCAGGGAGCTGTTGGGGAGGGGTTCCCTGGCTCAAAGGTGGGCAAATATTTGAGTGTCCAAGTATTATACTGTTAGGTATAACTGTACACATCCTAAAGTCAGAATGAGGTCTGGTATAAGTACAACGGGCCATTAATGTATTTTTTTTGATCAATGTGGACTCAAGTATCTATTTTTTTCAGGGGGATCGAGGCCACGAGGGCCCCAGAGGTGAGCGTGGTCTCACTGGTGTTGGGGTCAAAGGTGATAAGGTAAAGCAAGTTTAAGACTATTGGACATTACTATGTTGAGGTCTTATGTTGGTCCGTATGATGATAAATGATCAACGATCCATTGAGAATGATCCCATATTCCTTCAGTGAAATGACATTTGATGGGAGGTCTTATGTTTCTTTCAGGGAAATCCTGGACAGCTTGGATCACAAGGACTGGTGGGAATGCCAGGGGAAGGAATTCAAGGAGAAAAGGTACATTCTGATTCAACTGCAGTCAGATCCTTCTGTATAATGTCAATTTGTCTATTCTCAAACATACTGTATACTCACACATACTTATACTTATATTCCTTTTCTTCTAATGTCCCCGTATTTTCAGGGGAACCAAGGGCCAGTTGGCCCTCCAGGCCCCAGAGGGAATCCAGGTGTGGGACTTATGGGCCAAAAGGTAAGGTTGAATGTCACATGATCAAAGGGAGTCTAATGTCAGGCAAAAACGGACGTCTTAGATCTGAATGCAAGACGCAAACATACAGTATATTCATTAGTAGATATGATGTCACATGTACTGTTTGTTCTACAGGGAAGCCAAGGCTTCTCAGGTGAGCCTGGAATCCCAGGGGAGAGCGGTGTTGGCGAGCCAGGACCTAAAGTAAGTCTGATGATTTAGTAAGACAGTATTTAAACCAGATGAAGTAAAACTGTGTTAATAGAGATTTGCAAATGTTCCTCTAGGGAGACCCAGGATCAGAGGGGTTACCTGGTATTCCGGGCCTCTCTGGAGAGGATGGAGACATAGGACAGAAGGTGGGCACAGTGTGCTGTGATGCAATGTCATTATCACTAGGACAGTACATTAATGCCAGTCTGTCAACTGACAGTGTTCATTGTTTACAGTATTGTGTATTTATTTCACTTGGTATCAGGGTGACATTGGGTTACATGGGCCCAGGGGACCTGATGGGGCACCCGGAAAAGGTGTCCCTGGAGAAAAGGTACAAATCAGTTATCTTAAAGCATTTTCACTATTTTAAAGGATGTATGGAAAGATTGTCTGAAATCAAGCTGTGACTATTCTCTCAGGGGGACCGAGGGGAGCGGGGCTCCAGGGGCCAGCTAGGGGCAGTAGGGCCTGTGGGGCCAATGGGGGCCAAGGTAAGCACATGCACAACAGTCATGCTCAACACTACTGACCCAAAGCAAGGTTGGTTCTGCTGTTATAAAATGTTTCCTGTTTCAGGGTGAACCCGGAAGTGCTGGACGAGCAGGTACAAACGGACCAACTGGGCGGGGGTTACCCGGTATCAAGGTAAGTTCTGGTGAGAAGGAACATTGACAACACTGTTGGTTACTAGGATTAGGATATTAAAGTGTTACCATATCTTAAGGATGACGTCAGTGTTCTATTTTATGTTGGGTTGTTTTGTTTCCAGGGGGACCCTGGTGCGGTAGGCCCACCCGGACATGTTGGTGAACCAGGAATAGGAATCACTGGACCGAAGGTCATTTGATTCAGCGTCTTTCAGTTTGATTTGGGAGGTGCAAGTATTTCTCAAATGTCCAATGAACCACATAAGACCATTGGTGTGAAACCACTTTCACTTTTTAGGGTGAGAGAGGGCTACCAGGGCCCATTGGTCCACCTGGGCTTGAAGGGGAAGGCTTTCCTGGAACTCCAGTAAGTATCCTAATTTTCTCTAGTATTATGATCATACTCATTAATCTATGCTGACTATTCAGTATGTATACTGTATGAATGGATGTTCTGTCATGCTTATTAGGGAGCCCCTGGAGTACCAGGATTGACAGGTGAGATTGGACCAGAAGGAAAAGGTTTACCTGGTCCTAAGGTGAGTTTTCCGGTGTAATGAACTCTATTTAGGTCACAAAATAACCTTAACCCAATTATAGGGGCAACTTAATGTGTTTGTTTTGTGATCTCTATGTGAGTATTTAACCTGAGGATCTTTCTGTTCAGGGAGACCGGGGAACTCCAGGCCCCACAGGACTAGCTGGAGCACCAGGAGTTGGGCTAATGGGCCCCAAGGTCATAAATCCTATTCAGACCAATAATAATCATTTTTACCAATGTGTAGGAGGATAAATTAGCCATCATGATTTGAGTACACAGGATATCAATGATTGAACAAGATTAATAGGAACCATATGACTGGCGGAGCATCACGATGACATGATTCTCTCTGCAGGGGTCAGCTGGTCAGATTGGAGCACCGGGTCCCCAGGGACTGCCTGGAGAGGGCATTCAAGGACCAAAGGTACAGTTAAAGGACCGTTTAGTAAGCCATGTTAGGTCATGGTACAGCCAGGCATATACTAGTGCTATGTTTCCACAGGTCAAAATGCTGAATTGATTTTCCCTGATAGGGGGAGTCAGGATTCCAGGGGATCCCGGGCCCCAGGGGGCCCCCAGGACAGGGTATTCAAGGGGATAAGGTAAGAACCGCCACACAAACAACATAACATGTAGCTTAATAAATATAGAGATGTTATCCAATCTCTAATCTCGGCAGCCAGAACCAAATCCAGTGGTCTGAATCCAAATGGTCTTGAACTTTCCAAGTTATAGAAAAATGATTACGTTTTGCTGTTCCTACAGGGAGACAGGGGGATCGTGGGTGAACGAGGCAGAAAGGGGGACAGGGGAGAGACTGGAGAGACAGGAACTGCTGGACCTTTGGTACTAGTCTTACTATAAATCTGGAAAAAGCATGGACATTATCAGATGTATATATTTGTTATTGAGTGACCTCCTGAATTACAGGGCAGACTGGGAGAAAAAGGGGAACCTGGCCTAACAGTAAGTATAGTCTGTTTTGTACACTGTACCGCCATACTGTAGTATTACAATGACTAGACACTAAAGTGTTTTACCATCTGTTACAGAGAGAGGAGGTCATCAAACTGGTCAGATCTATATGTGGTTAGTGTGGTACTGTGGAAATTCACACACCAGGTACAATACCATACCTGTAATGGCTGCTTGCAGAGACTTTCAATGAATCTTATCTCTTTCCCCAGGTTGTGGGGTGAAGTGCCGTGAGAGCCCACTGGAGTTGGTCTTTGTGATTGACAGCTCAGAGAGTGTGGGCCCTGACAACTTCAACGTGGTTAAGGACTTTGTGAACGCTCTGGTCGACCGTGCCTCCGTGAGCCGGGAGACCACTCGCGTCGGGGTGGTCCTCTACAGCCACATCGACATGGTGGTGGTCAGTCTGCACCAGCAAGCCAGCCGGGACCAGGTTTCAGTTTTATATTTCTCAAAACTTTATTGAATCCTCTGTAATGATAACATTCAATTCATATGACATAACAGTTCAATGCAAGTTGATTTTCTCTCAACCACCCAAAATGAAAAATCTTACTCTCTGGTTCCAGATCTGTTTGTGCTGTCTTGCCAACTCTTATGGTCATTGTCACATAAGACCTCACAAACAGATCTGGGACCAGGCTACATCAGAGATGTTATAAATATTTATTACCACCAGGTGAAGAAGGCGGTCCGCACTATGACCTACCTGGGCGAAGGCACTTTCACGGGCAGCGCCATCCATCAGGCCAACCAGGTGTTCCGGGCGGCCAGGCCCGGGGTGAGGAAAGTGGCCATAGTGATCACAGATGGACAGGCGGACGAGAGGGACTCTGTGAGGCTGGAGGAGGCAGTGAAAGAGGCCAATGGCAGTAACATTGAGACGTTTGTCATCGGGGTGGTGAACCAGAGTGATCCGCTGTACGAGGAGTTTAAGAAAGAGCTCCACCTCATGGCCTCTGACCCAGACAGGGAACATGTCTACCTGATTGATGACTTCAGGACACTTCCTAGTAAGCAGGAAGTACCTTTCACTATGATGTCCATTCTTACTGAAGTTTATGTTCCCTGTAAGGAACATCTTGTAAAGCCACAGTTATATTTGAATAGGTAATGTGGGCCTAAATACTTCTAAAGCCAGAGAAACACCTGTGCTGTTAAAATTATCCAAAGAAAATTCAGTCCTAAATATCTGTACGTTTTACATAGCTGTGTCTTATTGCCTAGTCCAAATAATATCGGGGTACTTTCTTGTCTTGGCTCGTCCAGCCCTTGAGAGCAAGCTGCTGAGTCGGATCTGTGAGAGTGATGGCGGTGCCCAATTCAGCTCCATCCCTAGCTCCAGATACTCCCCCGGAACCCCTGGACAAGCCGGGATTGTCAGGGAAACCCCAGAGAGGACTGATACTGACACGCCCACTTTCAATGGAGACTTTAAAAAAACACATATGGTGGTGAGAATGATGACACTTCCACTTTACATAATGGTTCTGTCATGATCAGAATAGGGCTGCACATTTACCGAGCTTTACGGAGCTCACTAAGCTTTGCAGTACAATATATCATGTCATTGTAAAATATAATATTGTGAAGAAAATTAGGAGAACTCACCATAACCAAATGATTGCTAAAAAGGCCCCACATAAGAAAAGTTGAATTTCCGCTAAATCAGCCATGAATTGAGTGTGTGTTGTGTGTGTGTGTGTGTGTGTGTGTGTGTGTGTGTGTGTGTGTGTGTGTGTGTGTGTGTGTGTGTGTGTGTGTGTGTGTGTGTGTGTGTGTGTGTGTGTGTGTGTGTGTGCACATGTTCATTTGCAAATGCGTTCATACATGGATCTGTGTGTCAAGATTTTGATTGCAATCACATACTATAGCAGATGTACAAAATACATATATCCATTTCTTTACCCTCTGTTAAACAGCCAGGTCCACCAGGAGAGTCAGACAGAGTCTTTACCCCACAGGGCCCCCAGTCCGGGGACCAAGATAACTCAGAGACCTACAGGGTCCCATCCTTTGACAGGGAACCCTTCAAGCGCCTACCAGAGTTCCTTCTTCCGTCAGAGATGAAGAACCCCTCCCACAGTGTGGTCATGACGGGCTCCCAGGCCCCAACCCAGAGGCCCCTTACCGTAAAGCTACCCGGGCTCCCCCCAACCTCTCCACCTCTGCCCCAGGATGCTTTAATACCGGGTGATTTGATTGATAGGATGTAGCACTTTTCCAGAGCTCAAACTACTGTGTAGCCTTTGCTGATATTTCCTATTCTTGTCATTTCATAGAATGCTATACAGTACAAGTAAAAGCAATGTCCCCCATTTTTCTTCCTTTTTCCCCAGATGAGAGATGTGGACAGACTCTGGACCCCGGGCCTTGCAGGAATTACTTTGTGAAGTGGTACTATGACACTACGGCTAATGCCTGTGCCCAGTTCTGGTTCGGAGGTTGTCAGGGAAACCAAAACCGATTTGAGTCGGAGAAGAGCTGCAAAAAAACCTGTGTGAAGGTCTAACATACACACAGTTGTTGACTTGCAAATCTACTTGACTGTATTGATAAAGACATG
The DNA here is from genome assembly GCF_002021735.2 of Oncorhynchus kisutch. Taxonomy (NCBI): domain Eukaryota; kingdom Metazoa; phylum Chordata; class Actinopteri; order Salmoniformes; family Salmonidae; genus Oncorhynchus; species Oncorhynchus kisutch. The sequence goes on from NC_034186.2 coordinate 58,952,422, forward strand.
ATACATTTGGGTCAAAGGTGGGTCAATTTCAATATCAGTGCCTTATCTCTTCACCAATACTTTGACATGGGGATAGAAATGGATAGAACAAAGAGAGTACTAGGTGATGTTGGGACCAAATGTTCAATCACAGTTATTTTGGATTCGTATTCCCTCGTCTTGGAACTGTTGGTGGTAACATGGCACCAATTCAATTTAACTTGAATTAAATTGAATTTATCCCCTCAGGGGCAATAAGCTATTTATATAACTCTGTATATGTGTGTCTTTGTTTTAACATAAACTCCCTCATTTCTTGGAGGTAACTAACTGTAAGTTGAATGAGACTTAGGGCTTTTGAAAGAAGTATACAGTGAGGGAACCATTCCATTTATTCATGTTCAAGATGGAGCAATAAGGGCAGTGCGAACCGTATTGGTTTCCAAAAACACCGTTGAACACTAAATGGCAATGTTACAAACGTGGCAGAAGTTCATAACACTAACCTTTTATCTCGGATTAACTTTCCTATAAGTAACTAATTTGTATGAAAACTGACTGCTGGATATTATTGTTTATTACACTGCACAATTTCATTAAAGTTAATTAAATGAACAAAGAGAATGTCATTCATTTGAACATCCAGATATATTTGAACATTTGGTGCAATATTACACTGTTTAATGCATTCGTGTCTGTGGTAGCAAATGTCACCAACCCCCACCAACCCCCACCAACCCCCACTCCTCCAACCTTCGCAGTTAAACCGTTTAAAAAGACATACTTGCGTAATTGAAGAAGCAGAAGGTGGTTGATCTTGCGTCGGGGAAAGTGTCTTGTCATCACCTGAAAGTTTAAGTTTGACGCTAAAAGCTACGTCTGTGCAGTTACAAATAATTGACCAGGTTAAGTAGCCGCCTTCCAACGTTTTCACACTCTCTGAGCTTTAATCCCACTCATGTCCAGCTGAGAAAGACAACAAGAAAGAACAATTCAAGGCCTCGGGAGAAACACGATCAAAACAACCATAAACAACAGCCCCAATACTGTAATATCCATGGATTACAAATTAAGCCTGTGGTAATCAAATGAAGTGGCCATGAAAAGGATGTGTGTGTATCAAATAAATAAAATATAACTAAAGCTTTGGAAAGACAGGGTCATGTGTGCCTTTCCAAGGACATTTCATGAAGGGCACTCCACTGCAAACTAATGGACACAAATGCCTACTGTAGCAAACATTTTGAAATTGAATGCTTAACCTTTCTGTCAAAAACCCTGCAGTATGTGGGATAGAAGATTAGCAAAATTGTTGTCTTTGAAACTCTTTCAATGTCAAAAATAACAGCTAAAACACCAAAAAAGGCATGCAAATGTACAAATGTACTGTGTTATGGTCTTGTTTACATGGTGAAAGAATGCCTATTTAGTATGCATTTGAAGGTGGCAACATTGTGCTCTGAAGCTGGAAAATAGAAATATGTTACGTCATCATTTCATAGTTCAATATCAATCAAAACGAGGTGAGGTGAGGATGAAAGAACCATAGAAATAGAATGATTAAATTAGATAAATTATATATTTCTATGGAAAGGACGTATAAAACCATTTTTCGTTTACAAGCAATTGTCACATTCGAGTGATGCGCACGCATCCCCACACCAGAAAGCTCTGTAGCAGGATATCCGGCGCTAAAGTGAGGACCCAGACCAACTTAACAGTGACTGAGTGATGACCATGAAAACATGCAAGACTCATGGCTATAGCTACAGTATGTTCAACAAGTGCATTATTCTTCTGGCTTTAACTAGCTCTAATTGTGATTTTATCAATCCTCTGATGACACCTGTGATGTTGCAGACGATAACCATCTGATTACGTGTTTGTTAACTTGCATGAGCTGCATTTAAAGTTGCATGTGATCGTATCCACTACTAGCTAAACAAAGAGGTTTCTGATGGCGAACCGCAAGGGCAACTTTTCATGACGAGGTCTGGTGATAGTTCTATTACCTGTGTGGTGATGTCAATCCTCCAGGGGTTGACCTGCAGCCCACCACACCAGCCCCCACGGCCGTACAGCCAGGTGCCATGCTCGTTGGGCACCGCCCCCTCTCCCACCCGCATGGCACACCCCAGGGCTGAACCTGGAAAATAACACAACCCCAGGAAACAGTCAGGACAATGGGATCGTTAAAGAATGCTGCACTGAAAACATGGTAAATGCAGTATAATGCATTGATATGGTAGGACCTACATTCATTTGGAACAAAATGCATGACAAAAGACCCACACCTGACTCACTCAAATAAGAATAGAATAGGGACACAAGCAGGAAAACGCGCTAGGACAGGGGTCAGCAACAGGAAGCTTGCAGGACAAATTGGCCCCCAAATTATTTTTGTTTTAGGGCTAAAAATACGAATTTCCAGGAATTTAGCTAAATCCTTTAATTTAGGAAATCTGTTCTCAAGTATTTCTGCGAATACATAAAGAGACCTATGTGACCACGTCTCAATGTAATCAAAGTATGAAATGATTATGCTATTGTGAAATATAATGTAAATGTGGGCTTATTTACAGTGTAAAAACAATAATGTCCCCCCCCCCCCTGTCCTTCCAATTAGAAGAAAAAAATTGTCCCGCGGTTCAATTTAATTGCCCTCAGAGAAATACAGCCTCATCATGCTAATGTAACTATGGCCCAGACTATGGGAAGATTATATGAATCTGCATGACCAAACTTGAACGTTAGTCATTTCCCACCTGCCGAGTCAAAAATACGAGTGTGATTGAATGCTCCCTTGACGAGGAAGTGGTGTGATGTCACACAGAACTCGCCGCAGCTGTTCTCGTCGCTCCCGTGGCCTGGGATTACAGCATACTATTCCACCTAAGACACAATATGGTACATAAAATGACTGATTGCAATAATAACTTGATTTGTAAAGCAGTTTCTACCCACATTATGGCCAAAGTACTAACTAAAACAAAGGCATATTTAAAAAATGTAAGAACATGCAGTATATGACAATTACCCTTTATTATGAGTGAATGTAAACAGAATAAATATCAATTCTGCATCATACCTTTTAAGTTGAGGCTGGGACAGGGAATTTGATTGGTTGGTGTCTCTTGTTGTATTCCTTGTCAAAGGTGCCTCCACTGTACAATGACATCAGCTTCAAGGGGTAAAGCTTGGATGAGTGATTGGCTACAACAAGAGCAAAATCTAGTTATAACATCTGTTTGAAGAGTTCATCCTGTTACTTATTACCATATAAGAAATACAGAATGATACTGTAATGATACTGTCTTTAGACGGTATTGCATTGGTGCAGTGAGAAAAAGCTGATACTGGAGTACTTTTCCCTCTATGACTAATCTGTCATGACCGAGACTCATAGGGGGGGGTTGTCCTTTGCCAGGACAACTTTCCAGCAACTATTTGCAAACATCCTGTTATTTTCTATGACACTTTGCTTAGGATGGAAGTGCACATCTTTTTCTACCCATGATGAAAGAGGGATGAAATGGTCTAAATTGCTCAAGAAGAGTGATTTCTGTCCATTGTCACTAGTAGAACTGTACACAACAGGATGGCATACACACTGGAAACCTATTTAATGTTGGGGTTTTTAAAGTGAAAGAGTCAGTCCTATTGCCTAACCATCACTTAGCATTTTCTATACAGTAAAAATACAGGTGTGGCATATCAAGAAGCTGATTAAACAGCCCTTTCATTACACAGGTGCACCGTGTGCGGGGGACAATAAAAGGCCACTCTAAAATGTGCAGTTTTGTCACACAACACCACAGATGTCTCAAGTTGAGGGAGCGTGCAATTGGCATGCTGACTGCAAGAATACCAGAGCTGTTGCCAGAGAATTTAATGTTAATTTCTTTACCATAAGCCACCTCCAACGTCGTTTTTGAGAATTTGGCTGTACATCCAGTACGTGACAACCGCAGACCACGAGTAACCACGCCAGCCCAGGACCTCAACATCCGGCTTCTTCACCTGTGGGATCGTCTGAGACCAGCTGATGAAACTGAGTAGTATTTCAGTCCGTAATAAAGCCTGTTTGTGGGGAAAAACTCAGTCTGGTTGACTGGGCCTGTTCCCAAGTGGGTGGGCCTATGCCCTCCCAGGCACACCCTTGCCCAGTCATATGAAATCCATAGATTAGGGCCTAATGAATTTATTTCAATTCACTGATTTCCTTATATGAACTGTAACTCAGTTGAAATTGTTGCATTTATATTTTCATTCAGTATACATTTCCACACTATGAAGTTGAAGTAATACTGTAAAATTGTGAAGATTATGATAATACCCTTTTAGTGTAAGAGCAGTTTGAAAAGATTGCCTGGAATTTCTGCTTGTTTTGCACGGGTGTTTTGGCCTGTCTGGCGACATCACCAGGTGGTATAAGTTAGTAGACCAATAACAAAAACAGTTTCAAACCTCTGCCAATAAGTGCTAGTTTTCAGGTTACATATCCCTCCCATTAGGCCCATCAGACCACTACCAGACAGTCCCAGCAAAATTCTTCTTTGAGAAATTGCACCTTAATAAGAAGCCTTTTGGTTTTCTTTTTTACACTTTTAATTGAAAACAACCACAATAAGGTACTTCATTGTTACCCAGAAATGATTTGATATGGAGATTTAAAAAAAAAACATCAATGGAAGTCAATGGAAATGGAACAGCTTTGCCCTTCAAGAGTGATCTTAACAAATACCAAAATGCATTTTGGGGACTCATGTCAAATGGTATCAATATCATGTGACAACAAATGCACAGACTGTACCTGCGGGAAGGCTGTTATACAGCGCCACATCTCCATGTTGCAATGGGGACTGAAATCGTTACAGCACACAAACAGCTGCACAGTGTGATCCCAGTGGGAGTCATTCCTCTGGCTGGGACAGGACAGAAACGCGTCCAACTCCAACATGTCAAAATCCAACATGACTACCGACACAGTGAAATGGCAAAGTCAAAATTCCTTTAAAATATCTATCAAATTCTAATTATATTCAAAGCTGGTGCATTTATTGTCGACTTAGTGTATGGCACGACCATAAATGCTGAGTGTACAAAACATTAGGAACACGTTCCTAATATTGAGTTGCATCCCTTTTGCCCTCAGAACAGCCTCAATTTGTTGGGGCATGGACTACAAAGTGTCAAAAGTGTTCCACAGGGATGCTGGCCATTGTTGACACCAATGCTTCCCATAGTTGTGTCAAGTTGGTTGGATGTCCTTTGGGTGGTGGACCATTTTGATAAACACGGGATGTTGAGCGTGAAAAACCCAGCAGCATTGCAGTTCTTGACACACTCAAACCAGTGTGCCTGGCACCTACTACCATACCCCATTCAAAGGCACTTCAGTCTTTTGTCTTGCCCATTCACCATCTAAATGGCACACACACAATCCATGTGTCAATTTTCTCAAGGCTTAAAAATCCTTATTTAACCTGTCTCCCCCTTCACCTACACTGATTGTGGCTACTGCTCCACTCTGTCCTTGCATCAAATCAAATCAAATTTATTTGTCACATACACATGGTTAGCAGATGTTAATGCGAGTGTAGCGAAATGCTTGTGCTTCTAGTTCCGACAATGCAGTAATAACGAACAAGTAATCTAACTAACAATTCCAAAAAAAACTACTGTCTTATACATAGTGTAAGGGGATAAAGAATATGTACATAAGGATATATGAATGAGTGATGGTACAGAGCAGCATAGGCAAGATACAGTAGATGATATCGAGTACAGTATATACATATGAGATGAGTATGTAAACCAAGTGGCATAGTTAAAGTGGCTAGTGATACATGTATTACATAAGGATGCAGTCGATGATATAGAGTACAGTATCTACGTATGCATATGAGATGAATAACGTAGGGTAAGTAACATTATATAAGGTAGCATTGTTTAAAGTGGCTAGTGATATATTTACATCATTTCCCATCAATTCCCATGATTAAAGTGGCTGGAGTAGAGTCAGTGGCATTGACAGTGTGTTGGCAGTAGCCACTCAATGTTAGTGGTGGCTGTTTAACAGTCTGATGGCCTTGAGATAGAAGCTGTTTTTCAGTCTCTCGGTCCCAGCTTTGATGCACCTGTACTGACCTCGCCTTCTGGATGACAGCGGGGTGAACAGGCAGTGGCTCGGGTGGTTGATGTCCTTGATGATCTTTATGGCCTTCCTGTAGCATCGGGTGGTGTAGGTGTCCTGGAGGGCAGGTAGTTTGCCCCCGGTGATGCGTTGTGCAGACCTCACTACCCTCTGGAGAGCCTTACGGTTGAGGGCGGTGCAGTTGCCATACCAGGCGGTGATACAGCCCGCCAGGATGCTCTCGATTGTGCATCTGTAGAAGTTTGTGAGTGCTTTTGGTGACAAGCCGAATTTCTTCAGCCTCCTGAGGTTGAAGAGGCGCTGCTGCGCCTTCTTCACGATGCTGTCTGTGTGAGTGGACCAATTCAGTTTGTCTGTGATGTGTATGCCGAGGAACTTAAAACTTGCTACCCTCTCCACTACTGTTCCATCGATGTGGATGGGGGGGTGTTCCCTCTGCTGTTTCCTGAAGTCCACAATCATCTCCTTAGTTTTGTTGACGTTGAGTGTGAGGTTATTTTCCTGACACCACACTCCGAGGGCCCTCACCTCCTCCCTGTAGGCCGTCTCGTCGTTGTTGGTAATCAAGCCTACCACTGTTGTGTCGTCCGCAAACTTGATGATTGAGTTGGAGGCGTGCGTGGCCACGCAGTCGTGGGTGAACAGGGAGTACAGGAGAGGGCTCAGAACGCACCCTTGTGGGGCCCCAGTGTTGAGGATCAGCGGGGAGGAGATGTTGTTGCCTACCCTCACCACCTGGGGGCGGCCCGTCAGGAAGTCCAGTACCCAGTTGCACAGGGCGGGGTCGAGACCCAGGGTCTCGAGCTTGATGACGAGCTTGGAGGGTACTATGGTGTTAAATGCCGAGCTGTAGTCGATGAACAGCATTCTCACATAGGTATTCCTCTTGTCCAGATGGGTTAGGGCAGTGTGCAGTGTGGTTGAGATTGCATCGTCTGTGGACCTATTTGGGCGGTAAGCAAATTGGAGTGGGTCAAGGGTGTCAGGTAGGGTGGAGGTGATATGGTCCTTGACTAGTCTCTCAAAGCACTTCATGATGACGGATGTGAGTGCTACGGGGCGGTAGTCGTTTAGCTCAGTTACCTTAGCTTTCTTGGGAACAGGAACAATGGTGGCCCTCTTGAAGCATGTGGGAACAGCAGACTGGTATAGGGATTGGTTGAATATGTCCGTAAACACACCGGCCAGCTGGTCTGCGCATGCTCTGAGGGCGCGGCTGGGGATGCCGTCTGGGCCTGCAGCCTTGCGAGGGTTAACACGTTTAAATGTCTTACTCACTTCGGCTGCAGTGAAGGAGAGACCGCATGTTTTCGTTGCAGGCCGTGTCAGTGGCACTGTATTGTCCTCAAAGCGGGCAAAAAAGTTGTTTAGTCTGCCTGGGAGCAAGACATCCTGGTCCGTGACTGGGCTGGGTTTCTTCCTGTAGTCCGTGATTGACTGTAGACCCTGCCACATGCCTCTTGTGTCTGAGCCGTTGAATTGAGATTCTACTTTGTCTCTGTACTGGCGCTTAGCTTGTTTGATAGCCTTGCGGAGGGAATAGCTGCACTGTTTGTATTCAGTCATGTTACCAGACACCTTGCCCTGATTAAAAGCAGTGGTTCGCGCCTTCAGTTCCACACGAATGCTGCCATCAATCCACGGTTTCTGGTTGGGGAATGTTTTAATCGTTGCTATGGGAACGACATCTTCAACGCACGTTCTAATGAACTCGCACACCGAATCAGCGTATTCGTCAATGTTGTTGGCTGACGCAATACGAAACATCTCCCAGTCCACGTGATGGAAGCAGTCTTGGAGTGTGGAGTCAGCTTGGTCGGACCAGCGTTGGACAGACCTCAGCGTGGAAGCTTCTTGTTTTAGTTTCTGTCTGTAGGCAGGGATCAACAAAATGGAGTCGTGGTCAGCTTTTCCGAAAGGGGGGCGGGGCAGGGCCTTATATGCGTCGCGGAAGTTAGAGTAACAATGATCCAGGGTCTTTCCACCCCTGGTTGCGCAATCGATATGCTGATAAAATTTAGGGAGTCTTGTTTTCAGATTAGCCTTGTTAAAATCCCCAGCTACAATGAATACAGCCTCCGGATAAATCGTTTCCAGTTTGCAGAGAGTTAAATAAAGTTTGTTCAGAGCCATCGATGTGTCTGCTTGGGGGGGGATATATACGGCTGTGATTATAATCGAAGAGAATTCTCTTGGTAGATAATGCGGTCTACATTTGATTGTGAGGAATTCTAAATCAGGTGAACAGAAGGATTTGAGTTCCTGTATGTTTCTTTCATCACACCATGTCACGTTGGCCATAAGGCATACGCCCCCGCCCCTCTTCTTACCAGAAAGATGTTCGTTTCTGTCCGCGCGATGCGTGGAGAAACCCGCTGGCTGCACCGCTTCGGATTGCGTCTCACCAGTGAGCCACGTTTCCGTGAAACAGAGAACGTTACAGTCTCTGATGTCCCTCTGGAATGCTACCCTTGCTCGGATTTCATCAACCTTGTTGTCAAGAGACTGGACATTGGCAAGAAGAATGCTAGGGAGTGGTGCACGATGTGCCCGTCTCCGGAGTCTGACCAGAAGACCGCTTCGTTTCCCTCTTTTTCTGAGTCGTTTTTTTGGGTCGCTGCATGGGAACCATCCCGTGGCGCTGGTTGTAAGGCAGAACACAGGATCCGCATCGCGAAAAACATATTCTTGGTCGTACTGGTGGTGAGTTGACGCTGATCTTATATTCAGTAGTTCTTCTCGGCTGTATGTGATGAAACCTAAGATGACCTGGGGTACTAGTGTAAGAAATAACACGTAAAAAAACAAAAAACTGCATAGTTTCCTAGGACCGCGAAGCGAGGCGGCCATCTCTCTCGGCGCCGGAAGTTCACATCTGGATCTCCTCAAACACAGGGACCACCCAGGCTTGGTCACGGAGTATAGTCTGAAGCCCCTCATAGAAATCAAACCTATGAAGGAATGGTTATAGTTACCAAATAGCTGAAAATCTTTCTCTTTCTTCGCATACTCCTGACATATGAATTCCCGATGTCTTCAGTTTACTGTAATAACTAGGGAATCCATAGTGTGCTTACTGCTTACCACTGGGCCTGCCAGTTGATGAACTTGAAGGAGGGGTAGAGGAACCAGCCCATCTCAGACAGTGCCCCCTGCTGGTCAATGCCAATGAAGAAGTTTGGAGAGGGGGTACTCTGAAAGGACACGGTCACCATGTGCCCATATCTACAAAACATAGAATATAAACATCCATATATTCACTTTATTTGGTCCAATATTCATTTATGGTTGCGAATTTGACAATCAACAAATGTAAAATAACATACACCGTACATTCTATTGACCATTGCTCGCATATCTCATCAGGTCAGGAGTCGATAGATCATTTCCATGAGTAATCCATCCAAGACTACAGAGAGAACACTTCATCCTTAGAGGAAGCATGGCTTCCAGTGAGTTAAGTGAGGAAACCAACTTGACCAAACACTGTATGAGTCAGTCAGTCAGTCAGTCAGTGTTAGTTACCTAAGGGCCTGGGCGACAGAGGGCTCCCGGTGCACTATGGCAGCAGGTATGCCTAGTAGTGTAGAATATTTGTCTCCCACACAGTTCATATCCTGGATCGGGTTACCGGGACATGCATATGGACAAGGACACCTGTGGCGTTGGACTTGACCATGTTCTTCACCTGGGGACGGTAACAAACAGTGTCAATGTGTTCCTTCATGTCAAGTTCAAGCACATGGAAAGTCTGCTTGTGAGTCTTTACACAACCTCTCACATTCTATGGGAAACATTATGGACAACTGTATAACAACTCTTCTGTTAATCCTGGAAAATGGCAGTTAAATGTTTCCCAGCGTCTCTCCACCTATCCCTCTCTCCGTCTCATAACTGACCTTGGTGAAAAAAGGAACCCAGGCAACGACACCTGCAGCGGAGGGGGCCGGCTCACACCCGTCGCCTGCATCAATCAACTGGTGTTTCATCTAGCTCCAGGAACCCATCAGCCAATCATATCGCACATCAAGTCTCTTGACAATCACTGGCATATTCCACCCTGTATGTAATTAACATTTCAATAGACACGTCACTTCCAGAAGATGAACATAGAAAAAAAAAAATACATGGCCCATCTGTCATTAAATAACTCTGATGGCACCCTGAGAACTCTGAACTATAATATGTTCATCCAGGATAAAAAATAATAATAGTCAAAAAGGAAAGTTAAATGGATCACAGACAGTTGGGATCTAAATGCAAGGGGCAATGAAACTTCCACAGGTGCTTTGATGAGTGCACCATTCCTACAGTGCATAGCGAGTATTCCCTACCTGTAGAGGTACAAACTGCCTGAGAAAGGCCACAGTTGTGTCCCGAACGGACCCAGGAGTACAGCACACTGTGAATCCTTTTCCCATAGCCAAATACTGGAACAGGGGAGAAGTGCAATCTGGACAAAACGTATTTCTTTCTGTTGAACAGAAACACAAGGGGAAACTTGTAATATGTCAGTTCTGTTTAATGTCCTGTCTCCTCTATATTAACAAACAACAGTAAAAATGTGTGTTGCTCCTTTGTAATGATACCTATGGGTGGGTGCTATCGTGTAGGTCCTGGACCAAGTCGGTTAATGACGACTCGGAGTTCCACAGGCACACCAAAAAGGCAGACTTGTTGGTAAATTACCAACCCTGCATGTGGCGGGTAAACGAATTCTCCATCCAGGGTTACCACAGAAAGCTGGAGCTGTGTTACCTGGCTCCAATACCGTGACTTGTTGAGGAGTTCTTTTGGATATGACGTTGACGGTGCTGTGCGCAAATGTAGATGTTGAGAATGCACGCTCGTCGTAGTATAAATTATGAGTTGACTTCCTCCCTATAATTTTCGCTGTTTACACTTTTTGAATGACATGTAGGTCGAACGTTACTATTAAGCAGCACAGCACCAAAGTTGATAATAACCAAGCCCCATGTTCCACCCACAACGGTGGCGGTATGTCGACAATGTTCTAAATCAATATGCACACAGCAGTATATTTGGTCATTGCTGTATATGCAGAATATGTATATATCTTTTTTTAATTGACAGCATTGAGCCGGGAGTTGACAGACGATATAAGGACGAGTACTTCATTGTTTATTCCAAGGGATTTGTGAAGTGGGCGCGTGCACTTGTACGGCGCCCCATAAATGCTAAAAAGTCTTACAGACGGAAGGATTATTACTGTATGTGTGTTTATGCTTGGTTGAAGGATTTCACTGTACACATACACGCACGCATAGTCTCTTTCTCTCTCACACACACACCTGCTTTCTCGCTCACTCTGACCCATCACACTCTTTCTTGTTATTGAGTCCTACTCCCTACTTCTTGTTTAACGTTTCTTGTGTTTCTTTTATACTATATAAAGCGTCTTTGTGTCATTAAAAATCGGTATACATAGGCTACCATATATTAAATATGACGTTTTGACGTCACTTGTTTATGTTGTACTTCTGGATGGAATTGAGTGATTGCGAGTCCAGCACAGTGCCAAAAGTAGACTAGCCTTGTTCCAGACATGTAGATTTTAGGCCTCTGTTGAACAGAAGCAACAGTGGTTTTCCCCTTCAGAAATTGAAACACAAAGACATACCTACTGACTCATAATATGACCTAACGGCTTGACATTGACATCCACTTCAGCTCTGTCTGTGCATAAAAACGCCGGAGCGCACAGATGCGCCGATTGTAATGTCGCGCCAATGGATAGACGCACTTTTCTCTGTTAAAATTTGCTCCGTGTAGGTATTGCAGCAGGCTGCATCTTTGAAACTCTTGATATTATAGGAATTCAGTATTTATTCAGGCCATTGGTCTGATTTTATCAGTAAAGTTACTCTCATCAAATAAAATAAACGCATGAAGAGGAACAACTTTATGCACAGCACAGCTGCTACCACAATGAGGATAATTCTACTCATTATGGTATTTTCCCTCGTTATGGCACCTGTCCTCAGCCAAAAAATACATTTTGATGGCAGTTGGAGAGAAGACAATGATACGGTAGGACACCTCTCAAATGGGCAAAAATATGTTTAAAATATTTGACTGTAGCCTATATAGTGGCATTGTCGATATTAAGATAAAAAAAATGTTTCAGCACTGTCCCGTACATTTGTAAATGTGGACTATTTAGGAAGCAGCCACGGGCAGTGATAGGCTTCATAATAATCTTCTCGTGATTAGCCTAGGCTACTATCAAATGAATAAGCTAAATTGTGTATTTTATTTATTCAGAGGAAATTGCAACTATCTGAGCAATATAAAGAAATCCTGAAAAGAATGACTCGAAAACCTGAGTCACGCCAATTCTTTGGTCTTATGGGGATAAGAGGCTCTGGTAGGCTAACTACTTTCTAGTAATAATTCAATATTTTTAATATATTCTATTTCTATAAAAGCTCATCTGTATTTTTGCTTTTTCCCTTCCACTCTTTACAAAGTCCCAGGTAACAAGACCAGGTAAGTGTTGCCCGCATTACACTGTTGGTACTGACCATTTCAACTCAATTTTACTGAGGCTACTATTATGAAGATATTCATGGGATATAAGGCACAGAGATCCTATTAAATATGTAATTCTATGATAGAAGGTATGAAAACCACTAAGGTGGAACTGTTCTCATGCCATATACAATTCCCACGAGAGACTGCTGTGTAATGTCAAAATGGGATCGCTGTGGGAGATGTACTTTTCTCAGTCTGAAATTGCCCTACTATCACCTCTTTCCCAGGGCAGAAATTTGAGTCTTTTGTTGGACTGATGGGTAAAAGGAGCTCAGAGGAACAAGGTAAAATATCAGCATTTAGTGTATCCATGACTCATTCTGAGTGAGTTTTTTCTTTCTCTTAGGACATACTGTTGATTACTGTTATTCATGCAGGTTCCTTCTAATGGATCTCCATAGCAGCTACATACAACTTGCATCAAAATAATTAAATGTGAACCAGGATGCACTGAACATGTGTTTGCATGATTGTTTCAGTCAAGCGTGAAGTCCAATGTTTTGAAAACATTTTTGCGTCAGCAAATTAACAGTACTTGCAAAAATAGCTTTAGAAAATGAAGGAATATCCATATTACTGTGTGAAATGTCAAATCTATTCAGGCAAAATAACCTGCTAGTGCTCTGAAAACATTCATATTGTGCATGTAATGTGGCAGAATACTTACATCAAAAGTAAAACCACTAAACTGAGAAACGCTGAAAAGGAAACCCATGTTGCCCTCTGGTGGAGATATGGTGGAGACAAAGCAGATTAATACTGAACTACAGAGCAAAAATAACACATTTAAATATCAGTAGGCTTACATAATAGGTATTCTGAATGTAGAAAGGCAGTATCAACATGCATCTTTTAGCAGCATTCATTGCATTGCAAGTCTATCACATGTTTATTAAGTGACTTTGTACAATACAAATAAAAAATACAGATGAGTACATAGGCAAAGCAAAATATGGTTGACTTTCTTGTCCCACTTAATCTGATGACATGTGGAGTTACAGAAATATTCCTTTCATTTATTTCTTTGCTCTTTGTACGACTACTGAATGTATTTTAAACAGTCAATCCTCCTCAGAAACTGGTCAAAGCTTCAGATGAATTCTTACATACAAAAAAAAAAAAAAAGGACTTTAGCTGGCTCGGTGTATATATAAAAAATAAACTAACTGAAATATAACATTTATGAAGTTAATGGTGGTCCAAGGCTAGTGAAATTGGCTAAAAACAGAAGAAAGCATTACATTTTGGAAAAAGCTTCAGCCATAAAAAATAAAAAAAAGCCCAAGGTGCATTTTAGCCTCTTTTAGATTTCCCATTCCTCCTATTGAGAGACCGAGACTGTAGTTTCCTGTTAGGCTACATTGCATGGGGAGCTGTTCAGTATGAGGTTTATCTGTTACACTTTACTAAACAAAACGGTTTTTGGAAATGCCATTTCCTTTTCCACATCATGGAAGAGCTTTTGTGCATGTAAACAAATAAAACCACTGAAACATGATTGTTGCTCTGCATAAAACTGTAGTAATCAGTTGTTAAATAGACATTGCAACCTTGGGCAGTATTCAGTTATATATGGGTTTGGCCTGTCTAAGACGGTAAGTTTGGTTAAGGTAAACACATTCCTTGGAGAAGTCCACAGGCAGCTCTCTTCCGGTCATTGTGACAGTACATGCAGACCCAGCTGGGCTGTACAAGAGCTTTGGTGCCACACATAGATGTCCAAGCTGGCAACAAGTACAACTTGGTGTTTCTGCAGACTGTCTAAAATATCTTCCCCTTCTTTTTGTTCTTTTCCAGAGTCCTGTAGAGGAGATCATGTTAAAGTGAATATAGTATATAAGGCAATATAATGATGCAAACATTTACAATCAGTGGTTGAGATATGATTATACAACAGTGACATCTAGTGGGACACGCTGGTATTACGTTCTGCACACACCCTTGTTTGTGTGTCCAGTTGAGCTTTTTTCTCTAGCCAACAGACAACAATAAATAGAGCTACTTTTGTAACAACCAAAGTCACCATTACAGTTCAGTTGTGTGACAGACACTGTTACCTGGAGGCATCCAGTCTCTGTTGCTCCAGGCGCTGATTGGCCTCCCAGTTGGCCCGGTCATCCTCAAACTGGCGTCTCTTCTCCTCCAGCTCCTTGTGCTGGGCCTCCAGATTCTTCTTCATCTGCTCATGACGCCTCGACAGCTGCAGAAGAGACATTTTGAAAACAATTGAAAAGACATGCTCACAACTGTGACTCACTGAATAACTGACAATTGTTGCGAAGAGGACTATCCTGGTTAAATAAGTGTGCATTTGGAAATGTAACACTTCAGAGAGAGGGGCAGTGAAGTTCTCACACACACACACGATAACTAGTCATTATACACATCCGCTCACACCCCCCACTCCCTGTCTCACTAAGACTTTCAGTGCATCAACACCCACCAAAAAGTGAGTGTTTATGCATCAGGAAGTAAGAAGCCAAACCATACGGTAGGGGTCAGTAGTGTAGTAAGCCAATGTGACTGATGTTACCTCAGCCTCGGAATCTTTCAGCTTCTGGATCTTCTCCTTGACCTTCATCTCAAACACCTGTTCCATTTCCATCTCCATCTTCTTCATCTTGGCCACGTGCTCCCGCCGCTCCTCCTCCATCTGAGCCAGGGGGCTCCTGCAGGGTCACACACACGTATGCAGGCAAACAGTCAGAGCAGTCCCACAGTGCACCGTCACCATCCATCACCAACACAGTGGAACAATCCGCACAGTAATGCCACCCCCATTTCTTTGCAGGGAATTGGCACATACAAGGATCTATGCATGAAAGGAATGGTAGGACTCAATGTGGTGACTGAAGTGTGGAAAAGCAGAGGGAAGAAGAAACCCAATTTGCTCATAGACCAGCACCAAGCAATCACAGAGCTGAGTTAGCTAAGCTGTTAGCATAGGCTAGTGAGTAACTGTAGAGAAAAAGTGGTGCTTTGGGATGTTAGCTTAGCTAAATGTTAGTAAACTCAATTGAAAGTGAGAAGAAGCCACCAGTCTAACTACGCTAATTACACTTGAAGTATTTGCAATGTAATATGCGTGTTTATCAATTCCCAGTTGACTTCTCAATGTTGGCATCTACAGGGTTCCTTGAGACATTGTCTGACATGAGGGGGGAGAAAGGAGAGAAGAAAACACCCTGAACTGGGAGAAAGAGAATCCAGACAAGGGAGGAAAATGGTATATTAAAAAAAAAAAAATGATCTAAGGAAACATAAATTGACCACTTACATGCCTTCACCTGTGTCATGTCTAAAAAAACAGAAACACACACACTTAGCATGCTGCGATGAAATCATGCACTACGACAACGGAAAAACTCAAACGGACTGACCGCACTAACTAAAACATACACTTAGAACGAAACACCTACTTTCTCGCGGTAAACAAGGAAAAGTTCACAAAGAAACAAAACCACTTTTCTAGAGGCATGAAACGGTGTGTGTAGTAGTAGTGTACAGTAGTAGCCTTACATTAGTAGCATGTGTTTGGTGCGTAGCTGTGCGTTAGGAACCGCAGTGTGTGAGGGTGTCTCTCAGTAAAGAGCTACGCTGCAGAGCGTGGTTGGTGTACATAACAGGGTCTTAGGTGTGAGAGAGCAGCAGTGTGGAATTTAAAGGGATAGTTATGGATTTTGGCAACCATGCCCTTTTCTACTTCCCAAGAGTCAGATGAACTTGTGGATACCATTTTTATATCTCTGTGTCCAGTATGAAGGAAGTTCGAGATAGCGTTGCGAGCCAATGCTAACTAGCGTTAGCACAATGACTGGAAGTCTATGGGTATCTGCAGATAGCGCAATGACCGGAAGTATAAGGGTAAGACTAGTTAGCAATTGCGCTTACGCTAGTTAGCATTGTACTAGATAGCAACTTCCTTTAAACTGCATGGAGAGAGACATAAAAATGGCATCCCCGAGTTCATCAGACTCTGGGGAAGTAGATAAAGGGCCTCATTGCCATAATCCATAAGTGTCCCTTTAAGCTGTAATACCTGCATTTGGAATGATGGACCTATATTGGAAAAAAATTACCCCCAAGAACACTACAACAATAATCATCCATTTATACACAGCCTAAATATCACGTCAATATGATAAAACATTTCAAATGTCCAGTAGATTATCTGTCAGGTAAAATATGCCTTTAAGCAACAAAAAAAGTTAGGCTGTGCATGTTAAATAGAGAACCACTGGTAGCTGTTGGACTCACTTCGTCGACTGTTGACCCTTGACCCTGTTGTTGTCCTGTCCGTTGTAGGTGACTGCTGCCAGCTTCCTGCTTCGGTAGTTCTCATAGTGGACGTTATTGGTCACGTCCTTCAGGTCCTGCATGTGGGTTCTGTACGCAACAAAACAAGTCTTAGAAACCATGTTGAGGCTATGGTCAATGTGGTTGACAATGTTAGAATTTTTGTATAAAAAAAAAAATGCATGGTCATTTCCTATACATTTTTGTAACTTCATGTTTTGAGTCTGTACCTGATGAGCATGTCTCGTAGGATGGTGAAATCACAGTGGTCTCCGTTCTCAACTGCAAGGAAAGACAATCAATACATATTCAAACCCCTCTCCAAAAGGAGCCTCTTAATAGATTTCCCCTTAACTTCATCTCCCATCATGCCTGGTACCTTCTGCCACTCCCCATGGGTACTGTCGTCCTCTGGTCCTCTTCCCGTTCACCTCGATGATGGTGTTACTGCCCACCACGGCCAGGGGCAGACGGTCCTGCAAGCAAAATAACACAACGGCGTGTGAGACGTGTGTGTGTGTGTGTGTATGCAACAGCCCCTCCAGAATTTTGTGATAGGCTAGTTGTGGGCCAAAATATTTGGTTTTGCTGCAGAAATTCAGATATTTTACATGGCAATTTGCAACAATTTTGACCAATTTGGAAAAAAGTTTGACATGCTGCTTGATTGAACCATTTTATGCAGTAAAAGTAGGTTATTGGTTAAAATGTCCAGCACTCTTTTTTTTGTGCAGTGATTGGAGAGCTATATGTGGTAATATTGCAATGATTTGACTGTTTTATGTGGTAATAGTGCAGTGATTGGTAATTTGCACACCCTCGCATAATAAGCAGGGAATTGTTGATTTTGCAAAAACAATTGCGATCGCAATATCCAGGCGGGACTGATGCAGCTAAGTGCCTAAGAGTTCAAATGGCTAAGTTCGTTGGTGCACGCATGGTGCTTACAACTCCTCGAGGTACATATGTATTATACCTTGATCTTCTTCACCAGTTTGTTCTCTTCCTCATCATCAGTCTCTGGGAACTCGTAGATCTTGATTTTATGTTCCAGGATTTCCCGCATGATCTGAGGGAAGGTTCAGTATGATTTATTAACATACAAAAGACGTGCGAGACAGTTATTTTTATCATGTGGTATCAACTCCATTCAGACTGTACTGCCCAGGGGAAATTTAGAGGGCATCGTCAGAGCAGTATGTGGAATGGGAAACCTCCCATTCTGCCCAAACAGTCTATTTCTATCTGCAACAATCAAGTCTTCCTCTGTGTAAACCCTTGACGCCCCACCCCCCCAGACAGAGCCCAGCCCCCCCCAGACAGAGCCTACTGACCTGCTTCTTGAACCGTTGGCACTCCTCTGGGGTGAGAGTGTCTGCTTTTGCGATCAGTGGGATGACGTTCACCTTCTCATGCAACCGTTTCATAAACTCAATATCCAGAGGCTTCAGTCTGGAGGGAGACGTGACAAAATGTACATTAATACCATAAATGCTGGGGTAGGGGTACTGATGGACATATTCCTGACAGGTCCACTATTTTCATAGCAAACCACGAAGCTCACATTTCTTTCCTTACATCTATTAACTAATAAAACATTGTTTGCAATGGAGCTCTAGTAGTTTAAACAAACAAGTAATTCAACGACAACACAAATAACTAATGTCTGTGTCCAGAACACTTTCCCCAGCTGTTTCCCGTGAGCATTGTCACTGTGCAAGGCACTCGAGTGCGAGTCAGCTTATATCAGCTGGTGCTGCGAGGAGTGTGTGTGAGGGGTCAGTGTGTGAGAGGCCAGCATAAGCTGCTCATCCTAAGAGCCTGCCTCAACATTAACTGGGGGATTGTAACGACAATGTCCCGTAGAACAGAGAATGAACAGTGAACGCATGCACACATCCCATTTACCCCAGAGCCACGATATACACAGCCTTCTCTGACAGATGGCCAATGCCCTTTAGCACTAACAGTCATATGAAACAACTATGTAGGTATATTGCAAAACAACCCTAAAGAGTGAGAAAAAAAAGCCTATAAGAGGCAGTAGCCAAAAATTATTGGAATTTCTAATATTGGGTATTCTACTTTACACTTGTGAAATCTTAGTAAATCTCAAGACGCCCTCCCCCTTCATTCTCTCCCTCCCACCCAGACTCACCCATGTCCCGAGGGGGCGATGAAGTAGAGGCAGCACTGCACTCTGCTGTCAGGCATCAGTCGTCTGTTCACCCGCGACTCACAGTTGAGGTAATCCTCAAACTTGCTGTCTATGTGGTCGATGACCGGCTGCCAGCTGCGCGGTACACAGCCACAGGGAGGAAACAAACCCACACACATTGAGCCAAAAATGGACGCTACTTCCTGGAAACCTGCTCGCAAGCTATGAGCTGAAATGGCTATCAAATGGGCCAAGATCAATGCATTTATCGGAGCCAAAATAGAGTTGTCAAATTTTGCGTACCAGTTGCTATTGTCCACAGCGTCGCCGAATCCTGGGGTGTCGACTATTGTGAGCAGGAGCTGGACACCACCTTCCTTTACTAACACTTTGGATTGCTCCACCTAGGAAATAGAGAATTATATTAGCCTTCAATAGTTGCCTTGTCTAAATGCATACTGTTACTGTTCATATATGGTATATGACAGTGAGATAGTGAACAATACAACTTTCCTAAGAACCATCATAAGAATATTAAGCACCCACTACACTTCTGGTTATTTAACTTTTGGACAACAATGCAGTACCTAATGCGTTGAGCCAACACCGGTCTCCACAAGAGAGTGTTTGCCACAACACAGAAGAAATGAGCATACTGCCAATCCCAATGAAGGGAATGAAGAGGACCAAAACAACCTCTCAGGAAGACAACTTGTCGCCAAATGTGTAGCACACATTGAGGCCAGTGGGTGATGCTCATTCTAGCTGCATGTATCAGCATGCAGTCTAACAGTGTGCTATTACCGAACTATGCAGAGGAACCAGAAAAACAGACGGGCGTCTGTGTGGAGATAACGTTGCATTTTGGAGGCCAAGTAGAGCAAGTTTCTGGACTAAATGACATCCAGTGCCTTCAGAAAGTATTCACACCCCTTGCCATTTTCCACGTTTTGTTGTGTTACAGCCGGAATTTAAAATAAATTATATAGAGATTTTTTTGGCGTCACAAGCCTATACACAATACCTCATAATGTCAAAGTGGGAAAATTTTGTTTTAATTTAATTTTCACATTGAATGAAATATAAAGCTGAAACGTCTTGAATCGTGCAGTGAATTTCAAACACAGATTCAACCACAAAGACCAGGGATGTTTTCCAATGCCTCGCAAAGGGCACCTATTCATAGATGGGTAAAAGAATAATAATTTAAAGCAGCCCTTCAATAGCCCTTTGAGCATGGTGAAGTTATTAATTACACTTTTGATGTTATGTCATTACACCCAGTCACTAAAGTGATACAGGCGTCCTTCCTAACTCCGTTGCCGGAGAGGTGACTTTAAAACAGCTACAGCATTTAAATGGCTGTGATCGGAGAAAACTGAGGATGGATCAACATTGTAGTTACTCCACAATTACTAACCTAAAAGACAGAGGAAGCCTGTACATAATAAAAAATATTCAAAAAGATGCATCCTGTTTGTAATAAGGTACTAAAGTAATACTGCAAAATATGTGAAGCAATTAACACTTTGTATTCAGGACAAAAGTTATGTTTGGAGCAAATCCAATAAAACACATTACTGAGTACCACCCTCCATATTTTCAAGCATAAAATGGTGGCTGCATCATGTTATGGGTATGATTGTAATCGTTAAGGACTGAGGAGTTTCAGGGAAAAAAAAGAAAGAAATGGAATAAAGCTAAGCACAGGCAAAATCCTAGAGGGAAACCTGGTTCAGTCTGCTTTCCACCAGACAGAGATTAATTTATCTTTCAGCAGGACAGTAACCTAAAACAAGGCCATATCTCCAGTGTAGTTGCTTACCAAGAAGATAGTGAATGTTACTGAATGGCCGAGATACAATTTTGACTTAAATCTATGGGAAGACCTGACACTGGTTGTCTAGTAATGATCAACAATCAATTTGACAGAGCTTTGAAAACATTTAAAATAATAAAAAGGCAAATGTTGCACAATCCAGGTGTGGAAATCTTTTTAGAGACTTATAGAGAAAGACTCACAGCTGTAAATCGCTGCCAAATGTGCTTCTACAAAGTATTGACTCAGATGTGTGAATACTTATGTAAATGTATTTCATTTTCGATACATTCGCAAAACTAAAAAATCCGTTGTGGGGTATTGTGTGTAGATGGGTGAGAAAATTCAGGCTGTAACACAAAATGTGGAATAAGTCAAGGGGTATGAATACTTTAGTCTGCTCTAGATCACAGAATGTGTTTCAAATGCCAAGGTATCAACACTGAGGAAAACTAACATGGTCACCAGTGAAATAAGGATATTCAACCAGAGAATCCAGGACTGCTAAGCAGAAGTGTTTTAAACTACCTGTACAGTCTTTTTGACTCTGTGTGAAGGCCCAGGGTATTCTGACGAGTACAAGTCTGTTAGGAACAGAGAGTTGATCAACGTGGACTTGCCCAATCCC
Organism: Oncorhynchus kisutch; assembly: GCF_002021735.2. Lineage (NCBI taxonomy): Eukaryota > Metazoa > Chordata > Actinopteri > Salmoniformes > Salmonidae > Oncorhynchus > Oncorhynchus kisutch. Next base: position 58,974,014 of record NC_034186.2, read on the forward strand.
GATTCACCTAGAAGAAAACAAAAACTGTTGCAATAAAAATGAATCTATTTTGTTTAATTAAAAAATGTAAGCATGGCTCATATAGCCTAATGACAGTGTTGCTACATTAGGATCATTGTCATTTTAAATGAGTGAGTCAATGCAATTCAACATATTGGCCTAGTATGCACAGTAAAAAAAAAATATATATATATATATATATATATATTTGCATGAATGGCTATCCCACAGTGGGATATACTTGCTTTCAACCTGTATGGTTAACATTCAAAGACATTATAAACAGCTAACCATACAGGTTGAAAGCAAGTATATCCCACTGTGTGATAGCCATTCATGCAACTTTAGAGGCATCCCATGGTACTGTAGAAGATTCTAATAAAGCCCAGCCAATAAATCCCATCAAAGGTCATGTCTTTGATTGAGGGCCATTGACATTTGTCCAAGACAACCATCCATCTAATGATTGTGTAAAGGGCTAGGACAACAGCTCCTGGTCTGAACGTGGCTAGAGAATGCCTCTCATCATGCCGGCTGTGTGGTCCCATTTCTCTAGCGTGGCTAGCCATTGTGTGCCTGGTCTCCATGCTCCTGGGGAATTAAATCATTAGGGCAGTGGAACTTACCACTGGCACTGACCTCGATCGTCAACGGGCTGCTGTTTACAGGCTACAGTATTGAGAGATGAGAGCTACCGTTTCTGTGTTGAGTGATTGCACTTGACTACGTGCATTTCAATGCCCATCATACTCCTATGAATATGGATGGCTAGTTTATATCAACACACCAGTGTTTTCCATGTAACAGGACAGGTTGGCGTGCTACACTCAGCGAGGCATAGTGCACTGTGCCAGTCACCGCCAATAACGCTAGTCCTTTCTCACACTACCTGTGACCTAAGCCAGCAGGGACATGTGGGCTCAAATCTCCTCAGGACCTGGTAGAGGAGCTAGCTCTGCCTACTGCCGAGGCATTGTGTATGTAACCGTGTACGAGACTGATATTGCTGAATTAACAAACTAGCAACCACTTTCTTTTTTGCTGTAGATTTTGTATTAAAATGTACAAAAATGGATACAAAATCCTCAGCAAAAAAATTAAAATGGTTGATAGTTTGACTCTTTGCTAATTCAGCAATATCAGTCTCGTACACCGTTACATACACACTGCCTCGGTAGAGGAGCTAGCTCTGCCTACTGCCAAGTCCTGAGGAGATTTGAGCCCACATGTCCCTGCTGGCTTAGGTCACTGGTAGTGTGAGAAAGGGCTAGCGTTATCGGCGGTGACTGGCACAGCGCACTTTGCCTCACTGAGCGCAGCACGCCAACCTGTCCTGTTACATGGAAAACACTGGTGTATTTATATAAACTAGCCTGCTTCACATGAGCAAAATATGCATTGTTTGTGCTGCGTTTTTGCATTCACAGAAATAGGACTTTAAAAACCTTATTATTATTATTGCACCAATCAGGCTGGCGAAATCTTCAAGGCATTTCTGGGCCCCAACAGCCAACTTGGGCACCATCCAACACACTGCCTTAAAGGACATTTTATAGAGCAGGGTAAATCATGGTGACTTGTTTAAGAGGAACCATATTGCATGAGAGTGCCTGGCAAGGCAGACATGTTTAGATAGAATGACCAGTGTAGAATGACCCGTGTAGAATGACAAGTATAGCCTGACTTCTTAAACTGATCAATGATAAACCCATGACTGGCTCAGAAAGAGGCTGCTGTTCAGATGAAATGCGAGATGAACTATTCTTAGCAGTGAGGGAGAACTCCTGCTATGCCGACCACAGGAAATGGTTTGACCCAAAGAAACATTTTCCCTCCAAACAGTGACTGATTAGCAAATGAAGGTCCTGGCCGAGTTCAATGACCGCATCCAAGTACTACAACAGCACTCTTGTATTTCTGATAATAATGCGCAGTTTTTTTATAAATCCAATCAAAAGCAATGCTATTTTAAAAAGGCAGGCAGATGTGGGGAAAAAATAAACGAGAGAGGTTATCTTCCCTCCCCCGACTGAGAGGAGGTTAAAACCACACACATGCACTTCGCTTGCACATAACTATTCCTTTCTCAAAATGTAAACTTACTATACACAGCTTTTACTAGTCAACTGTATTGTTAAAACTGAAATGACTGAAAACATGACTCGGTTGAACCATGACCTCAATATATGAATAGCATTTTCTTACCAACAACCATCAGGGTGAATTCAAAGCCTCTCTTCACCGACTTTCTGTACACTTGGTTGGGAAGGCTAGCAAAGCCCACATACCCCTCCAGATTCTTTTGTTGCTGGAAAGTAACATACGAGCACAACATCACCACCACAGCTTTTGCAATGTTATGTAACAGGCCAAGGTTACTTCAAAATTAGGGGAAAGTAATTCTGATAAGCAGGCAAATAAACATTGGCCTAACTTTCCAATCCATCCATACTTACAGCTGTTTTATGGAAATAATCATGCGATGTGGTCCAAAGTGAGGTAAGAGCCAGAGGAGAGAACACAGGCGACAACAATCAATATCAGCAATAATCCTAACAAAGAATTCTGTTTTCAGAATCAATTTCACAAACTGTAAAGCCTGGGGATAAATAATGTGTGTTTAGGCTAGCAAGCATAACATCACAGAGTTGGATAGTATGGTACAATGTTATTCACTGTTGTTGGCTTTCCTATGGGGTATAACAGAGTCCAATCTCTGTGATGCCCTTAGCCTTGGACTGTTGTTCAAATGTTTTCAATTGAAAGCCTATGTCTGTGCGAAATTACCATTCAAACTGTAAGTCTTCTTTATGTCCATGCATGGTATAAGTGAGATCACTATCTGTACACCAGTGGAGGCTGGTGGGAGGAGCTATAGGAGGACGGGCTCATTGTAATGGATAGAATGAAAGAAACAGCATCAAACCTGGCTTCCATGTGTTTGATACTGTTCCATATATTCCATTCCATCCATCACAATGTGCCCGTCCTCCCACCAGCACCTACTGCTTTACACTGTTACATGGAAAATGTTTCTGGCAACTGATTCAAATCCTTCTTCACGATAATGCTAGCTAGTGTGGTTTCCGTTTCAGTTAGCGGGTCAACTGAAGGAAGTGGTGAGAGGAGTACACATTTTTCTCATGCAGTCATGAGTGCATCTTCATCGCAATTTAATAGGCATTCTTTAATAAATAAAAAAACCTGGCTCACTTTCACTCGGTCCTACCCCCAAACCACTATGAAAAGGGAGACACCCAAAGATACCCATCTTCAGACTTGACACGTCCTTAGATCTATCCAAGGTCTGAGAATCTAGCTGTGTTGGCTTGAGCGAGTGTTTAACCTCATCTGTCCCCTTGCCTCAGATAATCAGAGCATACTCTGGTTTGCTGTTTTCTACACTATATGGTGTCACACACACACTTTAATCTACTTTCAGTGTAACACTCATGGTCAAATCAAGTGTTTGAAATAGCTGGAAGTAAATACATTGCTTGACATTATTGTTTTGCTAGCTAACAATAAACAATGGCTTGCTCGGTGAATACTGGGACAGTCATTTAATTTAAGGGTAAGGATTTGGCGTTAGCATTTTCGGAATCGTAGGCTAGCAAGCCAGCTGGCTAACGTTAGGTGGTGAACATGACGTTATCGCCACAATAAATAAAAAAAGCTAGCTAGCGTTACCTCGATTGAGTTTACTTAACAAACACCAGATACATAACATAAAACATTAGCTTTTGGAATGAACCACTAGGTAGATAAAATTGGCGCAAGCAATTCGCGATGAGGGACAAAATAACTTACACAGGAAATGCCTAAGCTAATGCTAACCTGCTAGCAACTCATCCAACAACTGGTGGGGGGACGACTGGGCGTTGGTTACTCAGACAACTAGAAAGCCACGAACAACCATTACTTTAAAATAGCCATTCTGATACAACAAGCTATAAATGTAATTTCCAACGCAGTTTTCGGACATTTTTTTTATACAGTAAGTAGGCTCACCCATAATGTTGACGTTTGCTGCCGCTCAGAAACCGATCATTCACAACTCAACATTCCCCTTCTCACTAGCGCATACCTACGTACTATGGCCGACGTAATGTCACACCTGAACGACGAAGAGTACGCCAGATACAATGCGTACTGCGATTATGAATAGCAAAAATTAAGGACCAAACATCTCGCGGTAGTTTGTTCATTGCCTGAGTTATCCACATGCTATCGCGACAACAGTGTTACATTTTTCAAAAAATGTAGATCTGTTTTCATCTGGATTATTTTCCATCAACAGAAACTTGACAGAAACTGTGCATCTACTTAACTTTCCAAATCGGAAGTTTATTTTGCATATATAGATAGATGCACACAGGTTAGTAGTGTATGGAAATAAATATGAATCAAAATAAGAGTTATAAACCTACTTGTTAATTTACAGTTATTTAGTATTAATGTGTTTATTTATGCACTTGGTGAAACTGCAACAACCACTGAGCTATAATAACAGGGGAACAACAAACAACTACATTCCAAAGACAAAATTATCTGGTGACGGAATGCGAAAAGGCGTCAGTTGTATCCATAGAAACTACCACATAATAATGTTGCTTCCACCTATTGGTTAAAACTATCATCAATTTCAGTATGTCCTTTTCCAATTCGGGCACAAACTTTCCAATAATATGTCCATTAATAAACTGCAACCTTGAAGGAGAAAACAAGCTTGAAAAATAATAATAAAATAACAGGTGTATCCTACATATTTGCCATGGTGAAGGAGGGTAAGGGACTGCTCAGTGGCTCAAAGGAAACATGTTTGTCCTTTGTTTTGTGTTCCCTTGTAGTGGATGGGTGCATTATTCCTGAACGATTATGTCGCACCTGTTGTTGTTCAGCGTTACCAGCTACCGCTAGGCTAATGTTTCTAAAACAGACTATGTTTATTTGTATATTGAGAGCCGTTACAATGTACCAAATGCCATGATATTGAATGCATTGTTATATTGTGTCAATTATCGGAAGTTGTACCTCAGGTATGACCCATGGAAGCAGAAGGGAATTTATATAATGCCCAACCCAGTTAAAAAGGTGAGAAGAGCAGACAAACTACTCCAGAAGTTAAAGGGACCAGACAACAAGTAAGTTGTATAGAAGTAGTTTCAGTCAATTCAGATGCTGCACATACATAATGTCAAAATAGGCCTAGTATTTTTTGGGACATTTTCAACTAAAATATTCACACATAACTGATGTCCTGTTTTGACTGGAATAAAAGGATTGACCAAAAATGTAACATTTTTAGAGAATCACATGATCTCAGGAAACTACTGTCCCTGCTTGAAACTAATGCTCACAGACACCAGGTAAGGACATGTCAATTCAGCTGAATGTCGAACCCTCTATTTTGTGTTGTACAGTCGTGGCCAAAAGTTTTGAGAATGACACAAATATTAATTTTCACAAAGTCTGCTGCCTCAGTGTCTTTAGATATTTTTGTCAGATGTTAATATGGAATATTGAAGTATAATTACAAGCATTTCATAAGTGTCAAAGGCTTTTATTGACAATCACATGAAGTTGATGCAAAGAGTCAATATTTGCAGTGTTGACCCTTCTTTTTCAAGACCTCTGCAATCCACCCTGGCATGCTGTCAATGAACTTCTAGGCCACATCCTGACTGATGGCAGCCCATTCTTGCATAATCAATGCTTGGAGTTTGTCAGAATTTGTGGGTTTTTGTTTGTCCACCCGCCTCTTGAGGATTGACCACAAGTTCTCAATGGGATTAAGGTCTGCGGAGTTTCCTGGCCATGGACCCAAAATATCGATGTTTTGTTCCCCGAGACACTTAGTTATCACTTTTGCCTTATGGCAAGGTGCTCCATCATGCTGGAAAAGGCATTGTTCGTCACAAACTGTTCCTGGATGGTTGGGAGAAGTTGCTCTCGGAGGATGTGTTGGTACCATTCTTTATTCGTGGTGGTGTTCTTAGGAAAAATTGTGAGCGAGCCCACTCCCTTGGCTGAGAAGCAACCCCACACATGAATGGTCTCAGGATGCTTTACTGTTGGCATGACACAGGACTGATGGTAGTGCTCACCTTGTCTTCTCCGGACAAGCTTTTTTCCGGATGCCACAAACAATCGGAAAGGGGATTCATCAGTGAAAATGACTTTACCCCAGTCCTCAGCAGTCCAATCCCTGTACCTTTTGCAGAATATCAGTCTGTCCCTGATGTTTTTCCTGGAGAGAAGTGGCTTCTTTGCTGCCCTTCTTGACACCAGGCCATCCTCCAAAAGTTTTCGCCTCACTGTGGGTGCAGATGCACTCACACCTGCCTGCTGCCATTCCTGAGCAAGCTGTACTGATGGTGCCCCGATCCCACAGCTGAATCAACTTTAGGAGACGGTCCTGGCGCTTGCTGGACTCTTTTGGGTGCCCTGAAGCCTTCTTCACAACAATTGAACCTCTCTCCTTGAACTTCTTATTAATGAGCCGATAAATGGTTGATTTAGGTGCAATCTTACTGGCAGAAATATTCTTGCCTGTGAAGCCCTTTTTGTGCAAAGCAATGATGACGGCACGTGTTTCCTTGCAGGTAACCATATTTGACAGAGGAAGAACAATGATTCCAAGCACCACCCGCCTTTTGAAGCTTCCAGTATGTTATTCGAACTCAATCAGCATGACAGAGTGATCTCCAGCCTTGTACTTGTCAACACTCACACCTGTGTTAACGAGAGAATCACAGACGTGATGTCAGCTGGTCCTTTTGTGGCAGGGCTGAAATATAGTGTATATATCATTTTGGGGGGATTCAGTTAATTTGCATGGCAAAGAGAGACTTTGCAATTCATCTGATCACTCTTCATAACATTCTGGAGTATATGCAAATTGCCATCATACAAACTGAGGCAGCAGACCTTGTGAAAATTCATATTTGTGCCATTCTCAAAACTTTTGGCCGTGACTGTACAGTATGATGTGATCAGGTTTGTCTGCCTGACATTCCAGGTTGCAGTATTGAGTCAGTCATGTAAGGTCCGCAACAGTGGAGGAAGATCCCAGACCATTCTCCAGCTAAATATTGCCAGCAACAATAGGAGTCAGATTCACATAACCTCTGAAGATCATGAGCTGGAGAAATTCAGGTATATCCCTAAATAATTCATTTAGGATCCCTTGAATATGATTGATCACATAATTAACTTTTCTTTCACATCTTTCCGTCTAACAGTGCAACATACAGAAATCAACATTGTTTCAACAGTCATCCTCAACATAAGCTTTTTTTGGAGATCCTTACCTCTTTGGTCAAGAACAGACTGTGCAGGTAGTCTCATGTGGTATCAACAATTTTTGTGCAGCTGATGAAGGTCTTGAAAGTTGCTCAGTTGTGTGTGTACTTCCTTTGTAGTGACTGGGTCGACCATGCACCACCTGAGTCTGTCCTTAGAGTACTCATCTGTCTACGATTGCTCGTAAGAGAACCACTTTATCAGGTAAAACGAATGATGTGCCTTTTCTTCCTTCAACTTCGTATGATGTAAAATAGAAATGACTCGTGCTGCCTTTCTCTTTTGACTTGTTGACAAAAACCTGACAAGCAAGCAGGACAATTCAACACTCTGATTTCAGGTATCTTTTTAATTCTCGTCATACCCTGTCTTTTCAGAGAGTTTTTCATCAACTCCAAGGTGTTGATCTTCTCGCAAGGGTAAATGTACTTTAAATCTATTTAAAAAACCTTCTAGTCTGACAGTCCTGTGTTGCTTTTTATAGCTGTCACTTTCTATCCCTTTCCCTCCCTCTTTAGTACATGGAGTTGGTGTGCAGCAGTTATCTGGGGTGTGGAGAGCAGACATTTGCCATGGAGAAGTTGGTCACCATGACGTGTGAGTTATCAAATCCCCCCAAAAAGTAGCCTGTATTTCCCTCAATGTCCTTCCTTATTGTCCCTTGTCTCTTCATTCCCGAATAGATATGCTTCAGAAACTGTCTGCAGTGGAGGACCAAAGGCAGTGGGTTATTGAGAGTGGCGCTCATAAGGTAAACAATTGTACAAATGTCACTGCCTCATACAATGTACTGTAGGATTGTGTTAAATGAAGAACTGTACTCCTAACTGACTGTTAGTCCAATGTCTGTTCCCCATTACTTGTGGATAGGTTTTTGTTTTTTTCTGACTTGGAAAGTAGTAACTAATGAGCATATAATGATGTAAGATTTCATGCTCATGCTCAGACCCTGGTAAAGCTCCTATCAACACGTGACAGCAGTGTATTACTAGGTGCCCTCCTAGCACTCACCTCATTGGCTGAGAGGTAACTGCTCTTATAAAGGGACCTTGGGACATCATGCATACCTTTAGTAAAAGTATACACTGTAGCTAACACTTAAATACATCACTTGATCTATCCCCTAGTTCAGAATGCAAGAAGACGATAGGAGAGTTGTCAATCGTGGAGAATCTTCTTGTTATACTACAAGATTATGACTTACTGTCCAAAAGGTACAGTACCTACCTCCCTTGTCAGTCCCACTCTATGCGTTCATCTTTGCACAACAAAGTTGCCTCAAATAACAGTTTGCCTTACACCCCCATCAACAGCATGACTATATCACTAGCAATAACATGCATCTTCCAATGTCTTGCTTTGATATGTGTTTTGCGTATACATTTTTCTTTGTGTCCCTTTCAGGATGAGTGCAGAGTTGCTGCGGCTGCTTTCCCCGGTGCGGCAGGTGCGGGAGCAGGTGAGGGAGTGTGAAGGCCTGCCGGTGCTGCTCAGCCTGCTGCACGGGGAGCACCTGAAGCTGCTATGGAGCGTAGTGTGGGTCCTGGTCCAGCTGTGTGAGGAGCCAGACACCAGCGCCGAAATACGCACCTGGGGAGGGGTGCAACAGCTACTTCACATCCTTGACAGGTGAGAGGCTACCTGGATAGACTAAAGAAGTATCATACAAGTTCATGGAGAGCATAGATTACTCAGGAGTTCACTGGGTCAAATGCAGTATATTGGGTGAGACCTAGGTTAGTGCATATTATGACCTTGAGAAAATTGTGATTATGGGAAAATGGTATGCAACCTCTGGTTAAGCTAATATAGTATTGTCAAGAGTTACTTGAGAGTTTAGTGGGTCAAAGACAGTGGTTGAAACATTGGTTAGTGATTATTATGACCATGAGGAAATTCAGATGATGAGAAAGTGGGATGCAACCCAGACCCGTAAGGTTCCGTAATGTACTGTATGCTGTCTGTTCCAGTGAGCGGGCGTACGTTTCGGACCGCTCCTCTATCGAGGCCCTCTGCAGCGCCAATGCAGCGGGACGCATCCAGAGACAGCACGTCAGTGAGGAGCTCAGTCCACAGGAGGATGTGGACGACACCATGTCTCTACAGTCAGGTAGGAACATACACTGGACATGTTAGATATTTAGACTATAGATCATATAGATTGATCTACGTTCAACATGATCTTGTGTAAATGTCTGTCTTTATTGAAGCATGCTGTGCGGCTCTGACTGAACTCGTTTTGGATGACACCACTGCACATCAGGTGGTTCAGGTAAGGGCACCTAGCCACAAACAGAAACAGAGTGTTGGCTTACATTAGAACGATCAATGAACTGGACAATACAGTGCCTTGCGAAAGTATTCGGCCCCCTTGAACTTTGCGACCTTTTGCCACATTTCAGGCTTCAAACATAAAGATATAAAACTGTATTTTTTTGTGAAGAATCAACAACAAGTGGGACACAATCATGAAGTGGAACGACATTTATTGGATATTTCAAACTTTTTTAACAAATCAAAAACAGAAAAATTGGGCGTGCAAAATTATTCAGCCCCCTTAAGTTAATACTTTGTAGCGCCACCTTTTGCTGCGATTACAGCTGTAAGTCGCTTGGGGTATGTCTCTATCAGTTTTGCACATCGAGAGACTGAATTTTTTTCCCATTCCTCCTTGCAAAACAGCTCGAGCTCAGTGAGGTTGGATGGAGAGCATTTGTGAACAGCAGTTTTCAGTTCTTTCCACAGATTCTCGATTGGATTCAGGTCTGGACTTTGACTTGGCCATTCTAACACCTGGATATGTTTATTTTTGAACCATTCCATTGTAGATTTTGCTTTCTGTTTTGGATCATTGTCTTGTTGGAAGATAAATCTCCGTCCCAGTCTCAGGTCTTTTGCAGACTCCATCAGGTTTTCTTCCAGAATGGTCCTGTATTTGGCTCCATCCATCTTCCCATCAATTTTAACCATCTTCCCCGTCCCTGCTGAAGAAAAGCAGGCCCAAACCATGATGCTGCCACCACCATGTTTGACAGTGGGGATGGTATGTTCAGGGTGATGAGCTGTGTTGCTTTTACGCCAAACATAACGTTTTGCATTGTTGCCAAAAAGTTCAATTTTGGTTTCATCTGACCAGAGCACCTTCTTCCACATGTTTGGTGTGTCTCCCAGGTGGCTTGTGGCAAACTTTAAACAACACTTTTTATGGATATCTTTAAGAAATGGCTTTCTTCTTGCCACTCTTCCATAAAGGCCAGATTTGTGCAATATACGACTGATTGTTGTCCTATGGACAGAGTCTCCCACCTCAGCTGTAGATCTCTGCAGTTCATCCAGAGTGATCATGGGCCTCTTGGCTGCATCTCTGATCAGTCTTCTCCTTTAATGGCTGAAAGTTTAGAGGGACGGCCAGGTCTTGGTAGATTTGCAGTGGTCTGATACTCCTTCCATTTCAATATTATCGCTTGCACAGTGCTCCTTGGGATGTTTAAAGCTTGGGAAATCTTTTTGTATCCAAATCCGGCTTTAAACTTCTTCACAACAGTATCTCGGACCTGCCTGGTGTGTTCCTTGTTCTTCATGATGCTCTCTGCGCTTTTAACGGACCTCTGAGACTATCACAGTGCAGGTGCATTTATACGGAGACTTGATTACACACAGGTGGATTGTATTTATCATCATTAGTCATTTAGGTCAACATTGGATCATTCAGAGATCCTCACTGAACTTCTGGAGAGAGTTTGCTGCACTGAAAGTAAAGGGGCTGAATAATTTTGCACGCCCAATTTTTCAGTTTTTGATTTGTTAAAAAAGTTTGAAATATCCAATAAATATCGTTCCACTTCATGATTGTGTCCCACTTGTTGTTGATTCTTCACAAAAAAATGCAGTTTTATATCTTTATGTTTGAAGCCTGAAATGTGGCAAAAGGTCGCAAAGTTCAAGGGGGCCTGAATACTTTCGCACGGCACTGTATATAGGACTATGATATTGATTCAGAATTGTGTTAGTGGAAAGAGCATTTTTGAAATGCATTCTCTTTGCTTCGTCAGGAGAATGGGGTCTATGTAATTGCGAAATTGATTCTGCCACAAAGCTTTCGCAATGGACCAAAAGCAATATCCCTACAGGTATTACACATTACATAATGGTGTAATTACAATTATCATGTCATGTTTGTCCTTATACTACAATGACAGTCATTATGTTATTGTTGATGTTGACAGTGCTATGCATTTCGGACCCTACGTTTCCTCTTCAGCATGGAATGTAACCGACATCTATTTAAAAGGTGATGACATAAGACATTGTTTCTTAAAGTCAGTGTACATATTTTTTTATTTCAGAAAATGTATATATTTTTTTAAATATATGTTTCAGGCTCTTTCCTACAGATTTATTTGAGCTGTTCATTGATGTTGGGCATTATGTGAGAGACATCACTGTCTATGAAGCACTTCAAGCAAAAGTTTCTCTCTACACTGTGAGAAAACTGCTATACTGTAAAAACGACTATACGTAACATATAGGTAACTGCCAAAATAAAGGAAACACCAACATATAGTGTCTTAAAAGGGTGTTGGGCCACCAGGAGCCAAAACAGCTTCAATGCATCTTGGCATAGATTCTACAAGTGTCTGGAACTCTATTGTGGAAGCACCAGCTTTCAATATACTTTTTATCCCTCATTTACTCAAGTGTTTCCATTATTTTGGCAGTTACCTGTACGTTCAAGGGCCCTGTCCTGTCTCCTTTTGTAATGTAAAGCCCTGTATAATCAGAATAATGATTAATTTACTATTTTCATGAACTATTCTCTGCCGTCATTACTACTCTACTCCACTCTGTGAGGATTGTTTACTGGCGTGTTGGCTTACATTTAGCAGGAGGAATTGGACAGCCTGAGGGAGAATATTGAGACTGTCGACCAGAACCGCCCTCCTCTGAGAGTGATCAATGGCTACTCCATACTGGACCATCTAGGCACTGGGGCATTCGGCAGTGTGTTCAAGGTAGAGCCTCCCACTGAGCCATTCATCAGTGCCAACCTTAATGTGCCTGTATGAGTGGACACATGACAATTACAATGTGGTTGCAATGTGGTTACAATGTGGTTGTGATTGATGTGGCATGTCTGATTGTGCTTTGATTTCAAGGACTCATGATCACTAGAATTTTGCTACCTCTACATGCTTGAGTTTGAATTTGTACCATTTGGCATGACTATGGAGTGGTTTTAGTGCCAAAAGAAATTGAATCCGAAGTGTATTTTGGCACTAATATTACTCCACACATGTCTAACATTCTTTCTGGTATATTTTCTACCTGTTTGGTTTTGATTGTTGTGTGCGGTTGTGCTGAGAGGTGAGGAAACAGAGTGGTCAGAACCTTCTGGCTCTGAAGGAAGTGAATCTCCACAACCCTGCCTTCGGTAAAGATAAGAAGTCCAGAGACAGCAACGTGGAGAAGATAGTGTCTGAGCTCACCATCATTAAGGAACAGGTTAGCATTGGTTTACTATCGGCCAGATACAGTAGTTCATGTCTCACACGTTGCTTTTGTTTGTTGATATTCTACCATGTGGTTATATACCATATTACCCACAACACACCAGTCAGTACCTCTTTTTGAATGATGAGCACTCATGCTTTTTTTTCTCTGTTCCCTGAAGATGACCCATCCAAATGTTGTGAAATATTACAAGACATTCTTGAAAGGTAAGTATCAGACACACACCACAATTTTTTAAAATGTCTGTATTTGTTATTTAACATTTATTTGACTAGGCAACTCAGTTAAGAACAAATTCTTATTTACAATGACGGCCTAACAAAAGGCAAAAGGCCTCCTGCGGGGACTGTGGCCTGGGATTAAAAATTAAAATAAATACAATATAAATATAGGACAAAACACACGTCACAACAAGAGAGACAACACTACATAAAGAGAGACCTAAGACGACAACATAGCAAGGCAGCAACACATGACAACACAGCATGGTAGCAACACAACATGGTAGCAGAACAAAACATGGTACAAACATTATTGGGCTCGGACAACAGCCCAAAGGGCAAGAAGGTAGAGACAACAATACATCACACAAAGCATCGAGTTAACATTATTAAGATATCAGATTTTTAAATGGCTATGAACACTGTTTCAGGTGACAGGCTATACATTGTCATGGAGTTGATAGAAGGTGTTCCCCTCTGGGACCATTTCAACTCTCTGAAAGAGAAGGAGCAGCAATTCACAGAGGAGAGACTTTGGAACATATTCATCCAGGTAAGTATCGGCCTCCATTGCTTTGCACTGACAACAAAGCTACTGTAACCGTGAATTCTCTCTTGGATAATTGCTATGAATGAATGAATGAATCGTTCAATGCTATGATGTTGTTTACTAAAGAATGCATATCCCTGTTTTTTTTTCTCCCGATGAAATTCCTCAGATGTGTCTGGCTTTAAGGTACCTGCACAAGGAGAAGAGGATCGTCCACCGAGACCTCACTCCTAATAACGTCATGCTGGGAGAGAGGGACAAAGTCACTATCAGTCAGTCAATCACAGTTGTCCTTTTCATGCTCTATTTCTCTCTCCTCATGGCATCTTCTACTAAAACCAGAGGCACACGTAAATATGAATGAGTCCAATCCTTCCGCACACCACTTACCATTCGTTTTACATACATCATGTCCTTATGCCTGAGGGTATATGTGTCGGTAAAACATTTGACCTGAATCCATTTCAGCTGACTTTGGGCTGGCTAAACAGAAACAGGAGAACAGCAAGCTAACATCAGTGGTTGGGACCATACTGTACTCCTGGTGAGTTATGTGTATAGTTGTTACTCATACTCAGGAGAGATTTCAGGGAGATCTGTCCTGATGATGAAGTAGGTCGTCTCTTAAGGTATGACTGCCTTTATCAAGCTTCATTACTGACACTCCAATATCATTTGAATGATCTCTACAACTGCCATTTTGCGTGTGTGTGTGTATATGTGTGTGTGTGTGTGTATATAGTCCAGAGATAGTGAAGAGTGAGCCATATGGGGAGAAGGCTGATGTCTGGGCTAGCGGATGTATCCTCTACCAGATGGCCACACTGAGGCCTCCATTCTACAGCAGCAACATGCTCTCCCTCGCCACCAAGGTAACATGCAAACGCACATATACACACACACAACTCACATAGGTTCTCTATGTATCTAGGGCTATTGTTGCTAAACTGTGGTTTGTGTTAGTAGATTGTGGAGGCAGTCTATGAACCAGTGGAGGAAGGCATTTTCTCAGAGAGAGTCACAGACATGATTAAATGGTAAGTATAAATATAGTATAAAAGTATTCAAATATGATGAAGTTAATTCATTTATGTTTCACTTAAAGATCTTTGATGTGGATAGCAAAGAGCTCCCATTGTATCACACAAATCAATGATGGACAATGCTTGATAAGATGCTACATTATCTGATTCCTACCTAAATAACTCCCATAATACCCCTCAGCTGCCTGACAACCGACGCAGACTTGCGTCCAGACATTGTGGAAGTCAGCTCCAAGATCTCTGACATCATGATGAGGTTCATGGACAGTTTGTATACTTCCCAGAATGCTTTGGAGAGGAGGGCAGAGCGAGACAGGAAGCGAGCACAGAAGTACTTCCTGGAGAGCCATCGGGGCAGGGTCAGCTGCTGCCACTCCTCTAAAGACCAGGAGAAAACCAGTACTAGGACTGACTCTGATGAGTCCATGGTACCATATTTCTCTTTAGGCCACAGCTCAAATCAAAGCAAAAAAATACCCAGCCAAGGTAAATCTTTCTTGGATTATATGGCCATAATTAATGTTTCTCATAAAACATTTGCTACCATCTTGATTATGATCTATGTGTTTATATAGATAATGGCTCAGATAAAGATCTAGATCCCTTTCACACTAACATCTCCACTGTCTCGGGGTATAAAGACGCTGGTGAGCACTTTAATTCAATATGCTCACTTGAATTTAGATCATTCAATTACTAGGAGTATTTCCAAGTGTAATGTTTGGATTGGAATCAATTTATGTTTTTTTTTATTGTTAAAGGGCCGATAAAGAGTAGTGTCAGTGCTTCTGTGGTAGATGAACCAAACTTAGCTGGGTGAGTCTATATACGATCATACTCTGATATATTATATGTTGTTGAATGTTACCCATATCATCATTTCATCTGAAGAGTGCCTATACTGTTTGTGTCATGACAACAGTTTGTCAGTCAAGTGATAAAATAACCATCCTGTTTTCCTCAGTGGTGAGTTTGCTGTTCCGAAGCCAAAACCTCGACCAGGTAAATTGGGTCATTTTGAAGGATGTTCTTCTTTCCTCCTTCAACTTTGGTTAAGTGGGTTCAACTCAACTAATAAACATGTGGGTTTCATAGTGTCAGCAGGAATCTGTGTGTCTCAGAGAAAGGTTCGGCAGATCGATGATCCCGTCCAAAGACTCCTGGTACAACTGCATAAGATCATTTACATCACTCAGGTAAGTCTAAATGTACTTTAGATTTTTATTTGATTTAGAGTTCCGGTAATAATAATGAGAGCTATGTACCAGTTGGTTGGTGTATACAGTATGTCTAGACATTTGAGCCATTATATTTTAAATCGTACTGTTTCTAACCATTTTATGTTCAGCTTCCCCCAGCTCTTCAGCACAGTGTCAAACGGCGGGCGATTGAGAGATTCAAAAAGTCCCTGTTCCACTACGA
Organism: Oncorhynchus kisutch; assembly: GCF_002021735.2. Classification (NCBI taxonomy): domain Eukaryota; kingdom Metazoa; phylum Chordata; class Actinopteri; order Salmoniformes; family Salmonidae; genus Oncorhynchus; species Oncorhynchus kisutch. The sequence continues at coordinate 58,990,066 of NC_034186.2, forward strand.
AAGCAGTCCCTACAATCTCAAGGTGGAGCTTAACAAGGTAAGTACAAGACACCAGGAACTTACACCAACGTTAGAGCGGTCTGCCTCAACTATGGATTTGCGCTGCGGTAGTCAGCGTGGCATTGTAAGCCTATATACCAGTCTAGTTCATCTAACAGGTCAAACCCTGTATGTGTTGATCTCCATTTTGTTTCCAGCTGCTTCAGGGGTCTCCAGAGCTAATGGAGTCAGGCTCTGCCAGCTCAGACTGGTGGTCTCTGGTCCAGTCTTTTGGAGGAGACCATCTAGGTGCTGCCAAGCAAGCAGGGTTGGGTAGGTTACTTTCTAAATGTAATCCGTTACAGTTACTAGTTACCTGTCCCAAATTGTAATCGGTAACGTAATCTGATTACATTCGGTTACTTTTAGATTACTTTCCCCATAAGAGGCATTAGAAGAAGGCAAAAATGTATGTTACCAATTGAACAACGTCTATTGCAGGATAAATCATAGTTAAAGTTTACATAGCTGGCCATATATGGATGTTACATTTGACTTTATGGGTTGGTTATGTAGACTTCTTCTAACCCATCGCTTTCTACTACATATAATAATACCATTAAATTATATCTTTACATTAAAAACCAAAGTCTATCAGAATTCCAGTCATTCCAATAAATGTTTTACACCCTGGATCTTCAAAAATAGGACATGGAAATGTGGAAGTATAGATTAGCCAAATTGTTTTACCTGAGCATGACCCCAAAACGAACGACTTATTAGCCAGCCCTACTCTGTTGTCTTATGATTTATGATGGTTATCATGGAGGACTGATTGGGATCATTGATTCGAGTTGAAAAGTAAATTCTGCTCTCATGGAATGGCATGCTTTGAGCACTACTGAAAGGTGCTATTTACATGTGAAAAAGGAATGCCATATGCTGTATTTGCTACAGGCCTATTGTTTACCTTTTTGTTGGTGACACTTTGATATCTTGATAATATGTAGCTGCTTAAATCCACAGATGAAACAATAACAAAATGGACGCCCCACCTCTTTTGGTAAAAAAAGCTGAGGGATGGGCCTGGAGAAATGTAACCACTCTCAGATGAATAGACAGAGCTATGGAAGCTGGGACTGACCATCCATGATATCAACATTATTGTTTTAACCATGTTATGAGGCTATACAGTGTTTGTTTATAAATTGGAGTAAAACAAGCTTATATTTTGGGTTCTCATGGAGTGTGACAGTTGAACTAAGCTCATGAGGTATTTATACGTTTTTTCACTGGCTGTCCACTGGTTTCAAAAATAACGAATGATAGGCATCTTCCTAAATTCAAACATTATTGGGTTCAAATACACATTTAGGTTTGTGAACAGCCATCCACAACAACCACAATCCGTACGGCGCAAATAGCTAAATGAGAGAGGAGCAGTGTGATTCACATCAATGCGCTATATAGATAACAATAATAAGTGATATCCGTATCCACGTAGACGACACAACTACTGTCATCCTTTCCTTCAAGTGGGATAATCTTTGGATGCCGACAGCAGTCGCACCATTGGAAGACATAGCTTGGACTGTAGCCTACAAAAGCCTATTCCTGCTCTTTTCCCGCGATCCATCAAACACATTTGGTGTGTCATCATAGTGGTCTCAGACTTGTGGTCAGATTCGCTCAGATGGAACAAACTTAAACTTGGACCTTTTTTCAATGCTGATTTGAACGTCATTGAGAAAACAGAGAAGTGTCAAAGATTTTTTTTCTCACAAACATCCTTTCTGAATTTAAAAGTAATCCTTGAAGTAATTATCTAGTTTTTCCAAAGTATCTGTAATCTGATTACAATATTTTTGCTGGTAACGGATTAGTTACTTTATTTTATGTAAACATGTAATCCATTACTCCCTAACCTCATTACTACCCTAACCTCAGTGCTAGTGCATACTGGTGGTTAACGTAGTGTCACGATCATTATAATGAGTGGACCAAGATGCAGCGTGGTATGGTTCAATCCTCTTTATTTTGAAGAGAAACTCAAAGAAAACAATAAATCACGAAACGTGAAGCTACAATTGTGCTCACAGGCAACTATACATAGTCAAGATCCCACAAAGCACAAAGGGGAAATGGCTGCCTAAATATGATCCCCAATCAGAGACAACAATAAACAGCTGCCTCTGATTGGGAACCAGACCAGGCCAACATAGAAATATAATCACCTAGATGACCCACCCTAGTCACACCCTGACCTAACCAACATAGAGAATAAAAAGCTCTCTATGGTCAGGGTGTGACACGTAGCAACCTAACAGAATACTGAGCCAAGAACCAAAGCTACGTGATGAGTGTTGTGTTCTCATGTTGTCTCCCATGGGGGTTGCTATAACCCTTGTCTAGGTGTTTAGAAGCCTAAAATGTAACTTTGTGCTACAGGTGATATGGAAAATGGTGATCTCAAGGAGGGAATCAGCTATGAGCAGATGCAGGTTAATATCAGTTTTTTTTTATTGTATAGAAATAAATACAATAGGATAGCCTGTTGTAGTTGACATATTTCTGGACATGTGGATGTCTATGTCTGGCTGAAACTGTGAATCTGTTTAGGAAATATGAATGCTATAAGTGATCTTTCATTTCAGGCCATTATAGAGGAGGTTCTGGAGGAGAATGGATACTACAACGCAATGAGGATTGACCAGGGTGCAACAGGGAGAAACCAGTGACCTTCATCCTTATAAGTCATATCTTCATTGGCATGCTAGTGTTTTCCAGTCACACTGTCGAAATGGGCTAGCACTACATTTCTTTGAGAGGCTGATAACCTTGAGAAGGAAGTAGATCAATGATACACAGTCTGCATAAAGGGGAAGTGTTTCACGACAGGCTCAAACAGACAAATAGTACTGATTTCGGGTCAAAGAAAGCAGTCATACGTCTTCAACACATATGCATATTAGACTATTTATGGCCTATGAAATTGAAGCTGTATGGTCACTTGGAGTTTGCACTGAGCTAATGTACTCATGCATTGATCATATGTACAAATCTATACAGATTCTAGGGTCTTTCTCAGTGTTGTGTGATGTTTGTGTGGTTATTTTGTGATCTCTCTCTCTCAGGTTACACTTTCTTTAACTCTAAGTAGACTCAGGATAGGGATATTACCGCTTTATCTCTGGTATTGTCTGACCTGCATCAGACGGCATGTTCCTAATGTCGCTATACAATGACGTGTTTGTTGTTGTTGTTGTTGTTGAGGACTTTTGCACAGTTAAATAGTCTACTTCCAGATGATATTCTATGTTAAATGTTATTAATTGTACATTTTCATTTCTTTCTAAACAGCTATGCTTTGAGGAAATCTCAGGTGAAGCGAGATGCACTTTCTACCTATGTTTAACTTTCTTCAGACAGGTATCCGTGTCCTCAGGTCTGTGTGTTAATAGAAACTATTGCATGTATTTCCATTACATGGGAAATAAATATATTGCTGTGGAGAATTCTGTTTGTATGTCTGGCTTTAGATTATTCAATTAAATGTATGTATAAAGCCCTTCTTACATCTGCTGATGTCTGGGTTTCTGCTGGGTTTCTGTACAGCACTTTGAGATATCAGCTGATGTACGAAGGGCTATATAAATACATTTGATTTGATTTGATTTGATGTCACAAAGTGCTGTACAGAAACCCAGCCTAAAACCCCAAACAGCAAGCAATGCAGGTGTAGAAGCACGGTGGCTAGGAAAAACTCCCAAGAAAGGTCCGAACCAAGGAAGAAACCTAGAGAGGAATCAGGCTATGAGGGGTGGCCATTCCTCTTCTGGCTGTGCCGGGTGGAGATTATAATAGAACATGGCCAAGATGTTCAAATGTTCATAGATGACCAGCAGGGTCAAATAATAATAATCACAGTGGATGTCGAGGGTGCAACATGTCAGCACCTCAGGAGTAAATGTCAGTTGGCTTTTCATAGCTGAACATTCAGAGTAACTCTACTGCTCCTGCTGTCTCTAGTGAGTTGAAAACAGCAGGTCTGGGACAGGTAGCACGTCCGGTGAACAGGTCAGGGTTCCATAGCCGCAGGCAGAACAGTAAAAACTGGAGCAGCAGCACGACCAGGTGGACTGGGGACAGCAAGGAGTCATCTGGCCAGGTAGCCCCGAGGCATTCTCATAGGACACCGGAGACAGGAGAAATACCCCAGATATAACAGACTGACCCTAGCCCCCCGACACAAACTACTGCAGCATAAATGCTGGAAGATGAGACAAGAGGGGTCGGGAGACATTGTGGCCCCATCCGACGATACCCCCGGACAGGGCCAAACAGGCAGGATATAACCCCACCCACTTTGCCAAAGCACAGCCCCCACACCACTAGAGGAATATCTTCAACCACCAACTTACCATCCTGAGACAAGGTCGAGTATAGCCCGCAAAGATCTCCGCCACTGCACAACCCAAGGGGGGGCGCCAACCCGGAAAGGAAGATCACGTCAATCACTCAACCCACTCAAGTGACGCACTCTCCTAGGGACGGCATGGAAGAGCACCAGTAAGCCAGTGACTCTAGCCCCTCTAACCCCTGTAATAGGGTTAGAGGCAGAGAATCCCCGTGGAGAGAGGGGAACAGGCCAGGCAGAGACAGCAAGGGAGGTTCGTTGCTCCAGTACCTTTCCGTTAACCTTCACACTCCAGGGCCAGACTACACTCAATCATAGGACCTATTGACGAGATGAGTCTTCATTAAAGACTTAAAGGTTGAGACCGAGTCTGCGTCTCTGACATGGGTAGGCAGCCCATTCCATAAAAATGTAGCTCTATACGAGAAAGCCCTGCCTCCAGCTGTTTGCTTAGAAATTCTAGGGACAGTAAGGAGGCCTGCATCTTGTGACCATAGCGTACGTGTAGGTATGTACGGCAGGACCAAATCGGAGAGATAGGTAGGAGCAAGCCCATGTAATGCTTTGTAGGTTAGCAGTAAAACCTTGAAATCAGCCCTTGCATTAACAGGAAGCCAGTGTAGAGAGACTAGCACTGGAATAATATGACAGAAAGTTTCAGATTTTTTGCAATGTTACGTAGATTTAAAAAAAGCTGTCCTTCAAACAGTCGTGATATGTTCATCAAAAGAGAGATCAGGGTCCAGAGTAACGCCGAGGTCTTTCACAGTTTTATTTGAGATGACTGTACAACCATCAGGATTAATTGTCAGATTCAACAGAAGATATCTTTGTTTCTTGGGACCTTTTAACAAGCATCTCTGTTTTGTCCGAGATTAAAAGTAGAACATTTGCAGCCATCCACTTCCTTATGTCTGAAACACAGGCTTCCAGGGAGGGCAATTCTGGGGCTTCACCATGTTTCATCGAATGTACAGCTGTGTGTCATCCGCATAGCAGTGAAAGTTAACATTATGTTTCCGAATGACATCACCAAGAGGTAAAATATATTGTGAAAACAATAGTGGTCCTAAAACGGAACCTTGAGGAACATCGAAATTTACATTTGATTTGTCAGAGGACAAACCATTTACAGAGCAAACTGATATCTTTCCGACAGATAAGATCTAAACCAGGCCAGAACTTGTCCGTGTAGACCAATTTGGGTTTCCAATTTCTCCAAAAGAATGTGATGATCGATGGTATCAAAAGCAGCACTAAGGTCTAGGAGCACGAGGACAGATGCAGAGCCTAGGTCTAACGCCATTAAAATGTCAATTACAACCTTCACAAGTGCAGTCTCAGTGCTTTGATGGGGTCTAAAACCAGACTGAAGCGTTTCGTATACATTGTTTGTCTTCAAAAAGGCAGCTTTTAATTTAAAAATTGAGAGGAATGGGAGATTCAATATAGGCCGCTAGTTTTTTAAATATTTTCTGGGTCAATGTTTGGCTTTATCAAAAGAGAGGCTTTTTACTGCCACTTTTAGTGGCAGTAATATTTATATATTTATTATGTTCAACATATGAGGGCCAAGCACAGGAAGCAGCTCTTTCAGTAGTTTAGTTGGAATAGGGTCCAGTATGCAGCTTGAAGGTTTAGAGGCCATGATTATTTTCATCAATGCGTCAAGAGATATAGTACAAAAAAACTTGTGTCTCCCTTGATCCTAGGTCTTGTGCAGACTCGGGACAACTGAGCTTTGGAGCTCTGAAGTGAAAGCCATCCTCTCTTGGGGAATGCTGCTTTTTAGTAAAGCTTTGCGACAGTATCAAAAATAAATTTTGGATTGTTCTTATTTTCCTCAATTAAGTTGGAAAAATAGGATGATCGAGCAGCAGTGAGGGCTCTTCGATACTGCATGGAACTGCAGTCGGAAGACTTCCAGTTTGGTGTAGCGCCAATTCTTTCCAATTTTCTGGAAGCTTGCTTCAGAGCTCTGATATTTTCTGTATACCAGGGAGCTAGTTTCTTATGACAAATGTTTTTTGTTTTTAGGGGTGCGACTGCATCTATGGTATTGCTCAAGGTTAAATTGAGTTCCTCAGTTAGGTGGTTAACTGATTTTTGTACTCTGACATCCTTGGGTAGGCGGAGGGAGTCTGGAAGGGCATCTAGGAGTCTTTGGGTTGTCAGAGAATTTATAGCACGGCTTTTGATGGGTTTTTGTTGGGGTCTGAGCAGATTATTTGTTGCGATTCCAAACGTAATAAAATGGTGGTCCGATAGTCCACGCTTATGAGGAAAAACATTGAGATCCACAACATTTATTCCACGGGACAAAACTAGGTCCAGAGTATGACTGTGGCAGTGAGTAGGTCTGGAGACATGTTGGACAAAACCCACTGAGTCGATGATGGCTCCAAAAACCTTTTGGAGTGGGTATTAAAGTCACCAAAAATTTTAATATTATCTGCCATGACTACAAGGTCTGATAGGAATTCAGGGAACTCAGTGAAGAACGCTGTATATGACCCAGGAGGCCTGTAAACAGTAGCTATAAAAAGTGATTGAGTAGGCTGCATAGATTTCATGACTAGAAGCTCAAAAGACGAAATCATTGTTTTTTGGTTGTTGTAAATTGAAATTTGCTATCATAAATGTTAGCAACACCTCCGCCTTTGCGGGATGCGCGGGGGATATGGTCACTAGTGTAACCAGGAGGTGAGGCCTCATTTAACACAGTACATTCATCAGGCTTAAGCTATGTTTCAGTCAGGCCAATAACATCAAGATTGTGATCAGTGATTAGTTCTTTGACTATAACTGCCTTGGAAGTGAGGGATCTAACATTAAGTAGCCCTATTTTGAGGTGTGAGGTATCACAATCTTTTTCAATAATGGAAGTGGAGGAATGGAGGAGGTCTTTATTCCAGTGAGATTGCTAAGGCAAACACCGCCATGTTTAGTTTTGCCCAACCTAGGTCGAGGCACAGACATGGTCTCAATGGGAATAGCTGAGCTGACTACACTGACTGTGCTAGTGGCAGACTCCACTAAGCTGGCAGGCTAGCTAACAGCCTGCTGCCTGGCCTGCACCCTATCCCATTGTGGAGCTAGGGGAGAAAGAGCCCTGTCTATTTCGTAGATAAGATGAGAGCACCCCTCCAGCTAGGATGGAGTCCGTCACTCCTCAACAGGCCAGGCTTGGTCCTGTTTGTGGGTGAGTCCCAGAAAGAGGGCCAATTATCTACAAATTCTATATTTTGGGAGGGGCAGAAAACAGTTTTCAATCAGCAATTGAGTTGTGAGACTCTGCTGTAGAGCTTATCACTCCCCCTAACTGGGAGGGGGCCAGAGACAATTACTTGATGCCGACACATCTTTCTAGCTGATTTACACGCTGAAGCTGTTGCGCCACTCTTGAATCTTTCATATTATTGTGTTTTTCAGTAGTTTTTCCACTGAGGCAATGGGTGTAATTCTCAACAAAGACCACAGGGGGCAGTATCAACCTTTGTATGGAGCACTGGATCGTGTAAATATATTTTTGTTTTTGTTTAAATGAGTCACACACCCAGGGTATATATAGTTTCAATACTTTAATAGACCAATAACTATCTGAAATATGATCATAATCAATATCACAAAAAAAGCACCAATGCCATTCATCATAGAGATAAACATAACCATACAACGGTATGTAGAATACATGTTGACATGGTGAGAGTAATAGCACTTACTTAACAAAGCCAATCATGCAAGACTTGAAATAATGGAAACGTGAAGCCCCTTACTTTAGAATAGGAAACCTGTTTTAAAATCTCTCGTACATTTGTGACCCACACACACACACACACCTAGTAATGACCTCTAAAAAAATGCATTGTCATGCCCTTGCCCCTGTGTCGCACCACAATGGAATGTCTAGTCACAATTCACGCGAATTCCACTCCCGTCTGTATAGAAAGGCTCTCTGTGAGGTTAATACGTTAAGCTACTCTCTAGTACTCAAACCATCTTCTAAACACCTTATGATACTGACCAACACACAGGCTAGTCCTGTTATATCTCCAGTCACATCCAGTTATGAGTATTCTCTTTTTATCTCTGTATGTACATCACAACTAAGTACTGCAGCATGATTCTATTTACAATTCCCTTTATATATTCAACTCTGAATACACTGTTTTCACTGGTATTGTTCACGTTTGACCATCCTCATCATTTCCTTTCCGGGACATCCCATTGGAGGTATATATTTTCTTTCTCGTAAGGTTTTCAAGCAAACAGGCCAGTGTCTATGTACTGTGTGGACATGGTGTGTGTGTGGGTGTGATGTTCTTGTCTGCTCTCTGCTCCTCCTCTGACTGCTTCTGCAGGTTCTCCATCTCCTCCAGCATCTCCTGGATAAGAGGAGGCATGGAACCTGGGATCTCCATCTTCAACGTCACCACTCGCTCAGCTCCTGTGTAATTAGAAGGGAAAATGTCAATGACACTTTATAGAGTGTTCGAAGTGTCTCTTAACCATATCACTCCCATCAGAGGCAGATTTCCTTTCTTTTCCCTATTTAACCCACCTCCACCCAGCATGTCTGAAAGGGTTTTTACACTGACTAGACTTGTTGCCCACACTGACCTCCACAGGTCACCCGATTTTCTACTTTTCTCTTTACTCTACATCCTTAAATTAGCCTTGGATGTGGTTGGATGTTCATTGGTGTTGTAAAATCACAGTATGCCATAACACCTGGTTATAACAGTCATGAAGCCAAGCCAAGAGGTTTGTAGTTCAGGCCAAAGTAAGTGTCATGGCCAATAGGGAGTGGACCTCTAACCTTTGGCGCTGATGCTGCGCAGGTCGGTTATCTTCATGAGGACCTTGGGGAACATAAGGGGCATGCTGGGCCGGCGTTTACGGGAGTAGATCTTTAAGGCCTCCAGTAAGGGCTCTTGCAGGACCTCCACCTTAGACGGCTCCTCCAGGTCCTGGCGGTCTGACACAGGAGAAACATTGTCCGTGTGACACCGACACATCATTCATCTGCTAATTCAGCTCATCTATTTTGTTTGTGTGACTCCTCTACGTGGCCTATATGTATCGATACAGAAAAACGACAATGTGGTTCATTTATTGGATTAAATACTAAAAGTACATTCATTCATAAATCAACAAAAAATATTGTTTTATATGGAACGTGAACTTTCTGCCTGTACTGAAGCTATGGCTAGTTGCAGTACCTCCAGACACCAGGCAGATGGCGCTGAGTAGGCCACTTTCTGTGTCATCCATCTCCAAGGGCAGCAGCTGGCCGGCGAAGGTGAACACCTGGTCTGTGAGCGGGCCAAAGCCAGCGTTGTGGATCTGTGTACGGGTCAAGGTCAGCCCGTCTGAGAAGGTCATAGTGTCCTGGTCAGGTGTGTACCTCGTACAGATCCGTAGAATCTACAGGAGACAGAGGGGACATGAGGGGTAGTACAGAAAGTATAGAAAGGGACAGTATACTCAGTATAGAAAAGGGTAATGGTGAGATGCATGTTCAAGAAGAGGGGGATGTAAATTAAAATACTAAAAGACATGAAAGACAGTTCAGGCAAAGAGAAAAAGAGAGCGAAAGAGAGAGAGAGGGAAGTATAGAGGTAAAACACATACCTATATGGAGTCTGCATAAGGAAAAATAGAGAGAGAGATCAGGTTGAGAGAGATAGAGAAAGAGATAGACATACCAGGTAGAGAAAGATAGAGGGATCGAGAGAGATTGAGAAAGGGATAGACAGATCAGGTTGAAAGAGATAAAGAGATAGGAAGAGCAGGTCGAAATAGATAGACAGATCAGATCGAGAGAGATAGAGAAAGAGAGACAGATCAGATCGAGAGAGATAGAGAAAGATAGACAGATCATGTCGAGAGAGAAATAGAGAAAGAGGGATCCAGTAGAGAGAGAGAGAGAAAGAGATAGACAGATCAGGTCGAGATAGAGAAAGACATAGAGGGATCAGGTAGAGAGAGATAGAGAAAGAGATAGACAGATCAGGTCGAGAGAGAGATAGAGAAAGACATAGAGGGATCAGGTAGAGAGAGGTAGAGATAGACAGATCATGTCGAGAGAGAGATAAAGAGATAGGGGGATCAGGTCGAGAGAGAGATAGAGAAAGAGATAGACAGATCAGGTCGAGAGAGATAGAGAAAGACAGATCAGGTAGAGAGTGTCATGACGTTGGCCTGGGGGGTAGGTTTATGACAGTCATAAATACCTCTTCCCCCCTTTTTCCTCTCTCTACCCTACTGAGGTTACATTTGCAAAACCCTTGGTTAACATAGAGTTTCTGAGAACGTCAGAAGGTGGGGGGAAATGAACTATATTCTGGTAATCTGACCAATGGAACATATGCGGTGGTACTTAATGAATATGATGTCAGTTCGGTTGTCATCTGAGACATTCTCATCAATGATCAGATGACATAAACTCTACAGTGGAAAGTCTACACATCAGAGTTATCGGATTCATATGGAATTGTTGTTTAATTTAAATGTTTGAATATGAAATTATTTGTGATGGGATGAAATGTGATCTTAGCTTCTAAAATGAGAGATTTGGGTTTTCATAAGATAGGGCTGCTCAATCATTGGCCCGCCCCTGTGAAGGGACATGGGCTATAAAACTTTTCAAACACGCCCTCCTCTCCCTTCCTATATAAGCCCTTGACGACAATATAACTTCCTGTTCCGAGGATGTAGGACGACAGTCCTATGTCAGAATGGTTCAGATAATAACTACAGAACGAAGCCAACATCAGCGTGAGCTTTGGTTGCGAATGGTATGAACTTTGAACTCTTATTCACTACCGAAGTGATACCTCCTAGCCGTTGAGTTAGCAACAGCAGATGCAACGAGGGTTAGGAAGGAACAGACAGAGTATCCAATCTATCACCCAACGACGTTACTACAATGTATCCAATAGACAACCAGAGATATTCTTCAAAGGACTACCACCAACCTACCGAAGCGCAGCTCAGAGTAAATATTTATTGCATTTTCCTTTTCCAAATGGGCGGTAATTTAGAATGCATAAGATACTGTATTTACAATAGCACAGCTTCTTCCCTTTGTTCCTCAGTCTTCCCGCTCTTTCACTCAAACCCAGCCCCTTTTCTTTTGTGTAACAAGCTGTCACATCTGTTCCGCCCGCTAGGGACGTTTTCCTTTATGACGTAATTTGTAATCAAGTTATGATTTAATTATGTGTATGTGTAATTCTGTGTGATTAGTTAGGTATTTAGTAAATAAATAATTAAACCCAATTTTGTATTGCTGATTCAACTTGTGAGCCAGGGTTCGTGCAGATAACCAAGAATTTACAACTTTCAGATGAGACTGAATTAAGGTGAGGATTAATGTTGACTGCTATTGATGTAAAATATTACTAGGTCTTTAAGAGTTTATTCAGAAGATAACAACTCTATAAATATTATTTTGTGGTGCCCGACTCTCTAGTTAATTACATTTACATGATTAGCTCAATCAGGTAATAGTAATTACGGAGAAATTAATTTATAGAATAGCATGTCATATTACTTAATCCGGCATAGCCAAAGACACGACAAGAGAGATAGAGAAAGAAATAGACAGATCAGGTCGATAGAGATAGACAGATCAGGTTGATAGAGAGATAGAGGGATCAGGTAGAGAGAGAGATAGAGAGAGAGGGTTCAGGTTGAGAAAGAGAGATCAATCTGCACAGTAATTATCCCTGCACGCCTCATTAGAAACCACCTCAGTAATGTAAAATAAACATGATAACGCTACGATATTAAAGAGTTCCCATCGAGAAAATAAAGCCATGAGTGAATCACCATGGTGCAGCTAGTGAGAATCTACCAACCTTTGATGGTGCACAGAGTTGACAATGAAAACCAGAAGATATCGGGAGATGAAAGAGAATAAAACATGCCTTCAGCGGTAACACTCTGTCTGAACCCACCACCACTGTGTCTGTCTTCAGCATAAACGTATGCTGAGACAATGGAACAGCAGATCCATAGTGTCTGCACCAAACAGCACACTGTGGCTGAACCCTTCTAACACCACACAGCCCAGTTGATGAGGTGCGAGATGTGCTTTGGAGATGTGGACGTACACACACATATATATCCCCCCACGCATACAGTATATACACACAAACGTACAGTACACACACACACACCGCTCACCAGAATGTCCAGACAGGCCGCTTTAAGGAGGGTGATCTGGTCAGTTATAGTCAGGCCGGTGAAACCAGGAACCCGTTTGGCAAACTCCACAACCTTGATGATACATTTGGTGGCCAGCTCACTGAACTTATCCCACAGCCCCAGGTCCAACTGGATCCTAGTGTCTGAGCTTGAGTTCTACAGAGAGAGGGAGGAAGGGTAAAGGAGAGATGAGAGATAGAGAATAGGGGGGATAGATAGAGGGAGGGAGAGAGAAGGGGGGGGCAGAGAGAGGAGGGGAAGGGTAAAGGAGAGATGAGAGATAGAGAATAGGGGGGATAGATAGAGGGAGGGATAGAGAAGGGGGTGGGCAGAGAGAGAGGGATGGGATGAAGAGAGAAAATCACGAGAAAACAAAGAGAATTACTTGACACATTGGAAAGAATTTACACAAAAGAACTGTGCAACCTAGAATGCTATTTAGCCCTTTTTTTTATTTTATTACCTTTATTTAACTAGGCAAGTCAGTTAAGAACAAATTCTTATTTTCAATGACGGCCTAGGAACAGGGTTAACTGCCTGTTCAGGGGCAGAACGACAGATTTGTACGTTGTCAGCTCGGGGGTTTGAACTTACAACCTTCTGGTTACTAGTCCAACGCTCTAACCACTAGGCTAGCCTGCCACCCTAAACAGAGAGTGGCAGAATACCTGACCACTGTGACTGACCAAAAATGAAGGCAATCTTTGACTATGTACAGACTCAGTGAGCATAGCCTTGCTGTTGAGAAAGGCTGCCGAAGGCAGACCTCGCTCTCAAGAGAAGACAGGCTAAGTGCACACTGCCCACAAAATGAGGTGGAACATGAGATCACTTCCTGACCTCCTGCCCAATGTATGACCATATTAGAGACACATTTTTACATTGAAAAGAAAAAGAAAAAAAAGTAAATATATATATATAGAGAGAGAGAGAGAGAGAGAGAGAGAGACAGAGAGAGAGAGAGAGAGAGAGAGAGAGAGAGAGAGCAATTAGTTCTGAGTATTATCTCAACAATACAACCAGTATGATTAATTTAGATGAATGGACTTTGGTCCAGGGATAGTGCTTCTAAGCGTCAACAGAGACAGGCTTAAACGGAACACTATCCATGACGCATATCATTTGTATCTATGGTGCCAACCCGGCAGTGGCTGTTACTCACTGTAGTGTATTTGCCCAACTGGCAGAGGGAAGGGAATGTCTCTCTATGAGCCCTACAGATATTCTCCACTACACCGCCCAGTTCCGCTGTCAGCTCATATGTCTCGATGATGGTCATCTTGGGAGTCTCCTTCTTCTCCTTCTTCTTGCTCCGGTCATTCCTGACAGCTGGGAAGAGAGGATGAAACATGAACGGAGATAACTCCAGAAGAAAATGAAAATGAAATTGAATTGGTTGCAATAGCTAAGTTGGTTGGATCGTGGCGCTTGTAACACAATACTTCTGGTGTGATTTCCCTTGTGGGCAACACCTGCAGAATATATAGTAGGTGTTAACAGCAAAGAGTCTGTTAAATGACCATATTTTTCTAAACAAGCCGTGCACATTTACCAATGAGTGTGTAAGTCATGTAAAAAAATAATCACGTTGCCTTCCAACTGATCTATAAATCACGGCAACGTACTTCGACCATTGGTTTTCAACACAGGCCACTCATTTTACTGAGCCGGATCTCAGGGAGAGATACATCTTTATGCACCTGGTCTCCTCAGACAGACGCACGCCACGGACGGATCTGTGCAGTCAATGGATAATCTACTCTAGTCTGCCCTACTTCCTGCAATCACTGTGTAAACCCTTCACTCTGGGCTGCATTTACACACCAATCAGTGACAGCGGCAGACGATGGAGCAGCAGTAGTAGTAGTAGCCGTTACATACTAGCCACATGGCCACAAGGCTGATACATGTGCTGATGGATTTATGTAATGCTGACATGCTGGGTAGAAGGGATGAATGACATTCAGAATAGCAGGCATCCATCCCCATGACACCATCCCCCTACCCACAACAGAGATTGTATCTGGGTCAGTGCTCCTTCTGGGAAATGGTGTTTGAAGTGCTGTCATGTGTTTGGACAGCGGAGGTAGAATTCATTTTCTTGGAAAACGTTCGGACAGCAGAAGCATTGACATGATTAGACAGGTTTTTAGGTACAGTGCCTTCCGAAACGTTTCACACCCTTAGACATTTTCCACATTTTGTTGAGTTAAAACTAACTCTGTGTGCAATAATGATGTTTAACATGACATTTACCCAACACATTACAATTATCTGTAAGGTCCCTTAGTCGAGCACTGAATTTCAAGCACAGATTCAACCACAAAGACCAGGGAGGTTTTCCAATGCCTTGCAAAGGGCACCTATTGGTAGATGGGTAAAAAAAAAAGAAGCAGACATTGAATGTCCCTTTGATCATGGTGAAGTTATTCATTACACTTTGGATGAATCAATACACCCAGTCACTGCAAAGATACAGGCGTCCTTGACGGAGTTGACAGAGAGGAAGGAAAGAGCTCAGGGATTTCACCGTGAGGCTTATGGCGATTTTAAACCAGGTACAGAGTTAAATGGCGCTGCTTGGAGAAAACTGAGGATGGATCAACAACATTGTAGTTACTCCAAAATACTAACCTAAATGACGGAGTGAAAAGAAGGAAGCCCGCACAGAATACAAATATTTCAAAACAGTCTCTAAGAGCTTTGCAAACCTGGACTGTACAATATTTTCACATTATTTTTTTAATTCTTCAAGCTCTGTCAAGTTGGATGTTGATCATTGTCAGACAGACATTATCAAGTCTTGCCATTTAAATCAAATTACCCAGAAAGACTCTGTAATCGCTGCCAAAGGTGATTCTAACATGTATTGACACTGGGGGTTGAATAATCAAAATATATGAGCGTTTTATTTTCCATTAAGTAAAAAAATATATGTTAAAATGTTTTTTCACTGTATTTTGTGTAGATCGTTGAAAAAAGTGACATTTAAAGGTGCACCATGCATAAATCGATACTCCATTTCCTGGTTGCTAGAACTCTAATAGTTTGCTTAATTTCAGTTTATGTGACAAAATAAGATAGTATTGCATAGAGAATCATTGTACCATCTAAACCGCTGTGAAATATATTTTTCATGACCAAAAGTATATTTTGTTCAGCTGTCTGACGCTGGTGTACAAAATGAAAGTAGAAGACAAACAAACAAAACTTAAGAACGGGACGCATAGAAATATCACACCTAGAACAGATCTACCACTTCTTAGAATTGCTTTCAAGTGGAATGATAGATCTAGAACCCATATTTATAAGTGAATTTGGTCGACTCGCCCAAAAGTTACATATTGTCACAATCAATTTTAATCCCAATTTGTAACACACCAAAATGTGGAAAAAGTCATGGGGTGTGAACACTTTCTGAAGGCACTGAGTACTTTGGGTAAGAGTTTTATGAAAACGTTTGGGAATGTTGCATAGCAGTGTTTTGCAGTTTTGGCGTATATCACAGAGGAGTTGGACGTTGTTTAGAAATGTTGCTCTTCAGTGGTTGAATGGAGACACTCTGAAATATTATTGACACTTACACTCCCTGGACATGCCCGCGGCGAAGCAACTCTGTAGCCGGCAGTACTGACAGCGGTTCCTGGTGATCTTATTGATGATGCAGTTACTGTCCCGGTGGCACGTGTAAACCATGTTCTTCTGGACACTTCTACGGAAGAAACCCTGGGAGGCACCAACAGAAAGGATATGTTTTCAATAGAGAAGACATCTCCCTTGTACTTTCTGCTACCAGCAGCTAACATTCTACAGACGTCTGAAAGGAGCTCGAATGACTTTGGAGGTGGTAGTGTTATTACATCACCCTCCAAGTACATATATCCTTCTAAAATGAGGACGTTAAAGGGACACTTCGGGAATTTTGGTATCCACCGTTTCATCTGACTCTGGGGATGTAGATAAAGGGCCTCATTGCCAAAATCCCCAAGTATCCCTTTAACATCAACATGTGTTTTCCATATGCAAAGAAGAAAACAAATGACTTGTAAATACCTCATACCTAATGAATGACTGTTATCGCACAATCACAATGACATTAGAGGAAGAAAAAAACCACAGGCCAAATGGAACCGGAATTATGTTGTGAAACACATCAATAGTGTAGGGTGTAGCAGGGTAACACCACACGTGTTGTGTCTGGCACCTGTCCATAGTCAGTCGATAGTATTGACTGGTGCTGTGTGATCCCGACACATGAGCTGTTTTATCAGGGCCAAGATTCAGGCCCTTTAGTGATACTCGTGTTTGCTCTGGGTAAACACGGCAGTCAAACAGTCCCTAGTGGTCTTGAGTCTACTCTTTAGGGTTAAATACAGTAGGTTGAGTAACGTTACATAGTTATATTGTAATTTGGGTTACTTCTGGGTAATCCCAGACCCCCGTCCCCGCAGGAGGCCTTTTGCCTTTTGGTAGGCTGTCATTGTAAATAGGAATTTGTTCTTAGCTGACTTGCCTAGTTAAATAAAGGTTAAATAAAAATGTAAATACATCTATACGCTTTATTTCTTTTAGAGTAAAAAAAATATATATATATATATTTTTAATTTGAACATCTAAATAGATATGCCAGGTCAGATCGACACGTGTATCAACAGACACCAACTGATATTTCTAAAGTATGCCATTTCCACTTTCGACCTGCTACGGTTGAGAAGACGAACAATCGACAAATCTCTCATGCTGCTCCAGGGGCAGGCTCGTGAAGGTGCTGAGAGAGATGAGCTCCATGCTCACTTTCTGCACTAAACAGTCAGCGAGACGACTCTGTAACTAACGCCACTTCTCATCTCTAACACAGATGTGATCTCACACTTAATCTATAATTAGGACCATTGCCTTTCATCTTGCTCTGAAAGACGCTGAGGAGAGAATGTCATCTGTAGTCATGGTCTCCTCCACGCTCTTGGTCTTGTTCACTGTGCTGCCCATCAATTATTTACCTTCTCTTTGTGGAGTCTTCTGTTGCCCGAGCGTTCAGCGAAAGCGGAGGGCCAATCGGCCTAACTTTCATGAACAATTGAGTTACACCTGCTCACTATAGCTCACTGCCAAGGACCGTCAAAGAGTGGTAGAGGGGGGGACATTTAAGAACCCCAGAGAATAGTGGGAATTGTGTGTGTGTGTGTGTGTGTGTGGTGCTTGTTGCAGTTCCTTCCTTTACATATCCATTATCCATATCACAGGTAAATTAGATCTGGTATTGAACTCCAAAGTAGAAATGAACATGGTGAACACGTTGAAACCGCTGATGAAAAAAAGGTGGAATTATGCCACATTTGAGCAGTCAGATGTGTTTCTTGGGATATGTACATGATCAGTCTGGCCCCTTACCTTACAGCCCTCACAAGCACTGACGCCATAGTGGTAGCCTGAAGACTTGTCTTGGCACACGAAGCAGGGTTTGTAGGTGCGAGGAGGGGGCGGAGGTGAGAGAGGACTGGCGAACAGGTCCTCTGAGCTGGAGCTCTGGGTTTCCACAGCTGCTGACACACAGGAGGGATAAAGGGAGAGAGGGAGGGAGGGAGGGAGGAAGGAAGAGAGGGAGAGAGGGATGATGAGGCGCTGGGAAGAAAGACAGGCACCGAATGTTGGGAGTGAGATGAGGGCTGCCACTGTATAAACTTTGAAATGGCCTCCTTTCCTTATTGTCTTTCTATCATAAGCTGTGTCTGAGTTTTCATCATTTTTCTGTCACTTTAATTTGCAAAATTCTCTAACGTGAAGACAAGGAGGAGAGAAAAGTACAATTCGGACAAAGCTGGGAGAAGGAGAAAATTCCAATGCAGCTGCTGAAAATGCAGTCATACAACAAATGTATGTAGCTTCATGTTCTTCAAACAGTGATGTGTTGAAGTAAAACAGTATTAAATCCCTAAAAACTATTGAAATGTCAAACATATTGGATTATGTCTTTGGGCCTCCTCTTTTATTCGAGGACCGAAAGTTATTTCTATGGTCAGTAAACATTCTGCAAAGCGACTACGCAACATAGCGTTCAATCTTTCTTCTTTTTTTTTTACCAAACAGAAAAGTGCTTGGGCATCTTTCATCGGAGAACAAGTACTCATTTTCTATGGCCAGTAAACATTGTACTGAGTGACTCAGCAGTAGAACTATCTCTATGGAAATTGATTTCCGAATTTAATGTAGATGAGTTGAAAACATATGTAAAGTCAGCCCATGGTTCCAAGTCCACTTGTGTTCCCAAGGACATGTTGAGGCCTTGTGTTGATCGGCGTATCTGACTGAGATAATGTTCCACTATTCTTTTAAGATTGCTGTGTCGTCCTTTTCACAGAGAGTGCAAGGGTGAAGAAGAGGCAAGATACAGTCATACTATTTTAATGCCATACTTTGTGGGAAAATGACGACAGCAGACACTCTTAAGACATCTCTTCAGTTTTATAGAGAGCCTCCACTGCCACAGGGAAAGCATCCCCGCTGGCTTCTTATCGCCTCCACTGCCACAGGGCAAGCATCCCCGCTGGCTTCTTATCGCCTCCACTGCCACAGGGCAAGCATCCCCGCTGGCTTCTTATCGCCTCCACTGCCACAGGGCAAGCATCCCCGCTGGCTTCTTTTCGCCTCCACTGCCACAGGGCAAGCATCCCTGCTGGCTTCTTATCGCCTCCACTGCCACAGGGCAAGCATCCCCGCTGGCTTCTTATCGCCTCCACTGCCACAGGGCAAGCATCCCAGCTGGCTTCTTATCGCCTCCACTGCCACAGGGCAAGCATCCCCGCTTGCTTCTTATCGCCTCCACTGCCACAGGGCAATCATCCCCGCTGGCTTCTTATCGCCTCCACTGCCACAGGGCAAGCATCCCTGCTGGCTTCTTATCGCCTCCACTGCCACAGGGCAAGCATCCCTGCTGGCTTCTTATCGCCTCCACTGCCACAGGGCAAGCATCCCCGCTGGCTTCTTATCGCCTCCACCGTTAAAGCACACAGGGCCAGTGACAGATAACTTAAAAAGCCAAATTGAGGGGACACAAATAGAAAAAGTGCTTATCCCCTTGAACCCATGACCTCCAGTTGAACCTACCCTCGCCGGGTCAAACAAGAGAACACACCAGTTAGCAAGTATTCTCTCCACTGCAAAACAATGGCGGAGGATGCCACAAGATTCAACTGACTGAGGATGAAGCAGTGGAATATTAAGCTAGACTAAGTGGTTTGGAATGGGGAGGGAGGCGCTCACCAACATTTAAGAGAGAAACTGGTAAAGAGTAAGGTTTTAAGATGTGTGCCACGATCTGCTTCCACTATGTCAAAGAAAAGTCACTTTCTCTGCACGTTATCACAATACTATCACAATGCTATCACAATACTATCACAATGCTATCACAATACTATCACAATGCTATCACAATACTATCACAATGCTATCACAATACTATCACAATGCTATCACAATACTATCACAATGCTATCACAATACTATCACAATGCTGTCACACTCTCAACTGAGGTCTTTTGGGTGACTTTTGGGGCTAGATGCTGAAAGTAAAGGCAATCTGTGGTGAGGAAATGTCTGTGATTCTGAGTAGGCTACTCAACATGTAAACAGGAACAATAATTATAGTTATTAGGATATCATCACTGGCTCATACAACATTAATGTGCTTATAGAATAGCCTAAGTGATGAATAAGGTAAATATATTATTAGGCTTTGCTTGCAGAGTTTCCCAACAACTACTATGCTGTGAGGGAGACAAGCCAAGCAGTCTGGGTCTCGTCTGACCTCCTGTTGGTGACCGTCCAACGAACCCTCGGTGACCCCCAGTGACCGTCCTGACCACTGACCACATTGGCTGGGTTTCGGTCGACATGCTCCTCCATCTCAAAACACTGAGCGCTGCCAGAGAAGGTCTAATGTTGTAACAGGCTTTGGTGCTGCCTTCGATACGCCTTTGATATCGCATATAATTTACAAGGAACATAATGTCCTGTGAAGCCCTTGAGACTGACTGTCAGAAGCACACTGGTGTTAGGCTAAATAAAAACCTCAGAAGAGACAGCTAGATAAACCATCAGATAGAGGAAACCAAAGGTATCTGAATGGAATTTGACTTCCTAATCTGATCTGCAAATATCAACAACAAGTTGAGGAAATGGGCTCACGAGTTGCGCAGGGCCCTAAGGCACTGCTTCGAGGTGCTAGAGGCGTCACTACAGACCCTGGTTCGACTCCAGGCTGTATCACAACTGGCAGTGATTAGGAGTCCCATAGGGTGTGGCAGAATTGGCCCAGCGTCGTACGGGTTTGGCCGGGGTAGGCCGTCATTGTAAATAAGAATTTGTTCTTGACTGACACGCCTAGTTAAACAAAGAATAGAATCAAGAGGAACAGTGAGTGTAGTAGGTGACAACAGAGGTGTGTAGAGTCAAATAAGAGTGCATTTTATGGCCAATTCATTATCAATGGGTTCACAGTAATAATCCATGTATTATTGATTTAGGATAACAAGTAAGTATACTGATTGATTGCACAACGGTGAATTCATTCCATAAACTAGGAGGTGGGTTTACGAATACTAAATAAATGCAATCATCAGTTGCAACAAAGCAAACAATGTGCACATGTAAAATAACAACAATATTGACCCTATTCCAAAGCTTTAAAGACACAATCTGTCATTGCCTTTTCAGCCAAATGACAGCCCTGTCACTTGGTTTGCTATAAAGCTGAGGGATCGGGCTGGAGAAAAGTAACCACAGTCCAATTATCAATGAAGCTATGGATGCAAGGACTAACAGTTATATCAACATTATAGTTTGAAACATATTTTGAAGCTATATATCGTTTACAAAGGCATTATTTACAAACGTAAAAGTAAAAAAAAGAAACCTTATATTTTGGGTTATATAGTGGTGTAATACACTTGTACTAAATGCATTAGGCATTTGTAAGTTATTCTTCAAGATTCAATGGGTATCATTAACTGAAATTACCATAAAAAAACAGTAATATTGAAGATTGTGCCTTAAACATAAACTTTAATGTGTAGGCCTACATAAGTGCTGTTGTGTGTTAGTTTAAGCTTGATTTTACTGTGCGGGCTTATATATTGAATTTGATGTAAGCCCTATATCTGAAATCACATTATAATTTTAGTTCATTTGAACTAGATATATGACATCAATTACATATTCAGAAAGATATATGAAGAAATGCCTTCGAACTACAGCCTCTGAAAAAAAGATGGTAGCCTGCATTCAACATGACCTAAATAAATATGTTTACATTGTCTTTGGATTAAATATGCAATGACACAAGACTGCACAGGGAACAGTTCAGGCTACAATGTACGAACAATTGACGCAAGGAATAGGCTATATTATAAACAGTGCATCAAAGGTGTGAGAAGAAGATACAACTGGATGTATCATGTCAAGTCCCACGTTCAGTATTTCCTGGTGTAACATGATCACAACAAATATTTCGATTTAGTGTAGAGTAAAACAGTTGGCAAGTGAGGGATAATTACTTCAATCCTCAAATAGACCAAATAAAAATAAAGCTTCACCTACATTGCGCGATCCGATGAATTTGCCAATCCGTTTCTGTTAGTCCAGTGAAGCATGCGGTTACAGATGGTTCCTGGAGCATACAAGGACTTGCAGTATAGAAGTCCAGTGTTTCTCCTGGACCAACTGCGAGAAAATCCATATAGTCAAACATGTTTTTTTTAATAACATAGGCGTAAGGCCGAGTCCTTATCAAGATGCGTCAGGATCTAATGACATGTAAAAATGGAACCAATGGAATGCAACTGTCCTTAATTCGCACACCCGAGTAGGATTCTGTTTTCCCTCTCAGTCAAGCGTATGATGGACATTTTTGTTAAAAGTTTGGAAATTGACCAAAATTATATTTTATTAATTTGAGTCGATGCAAAAACAAAATCTACAGCTGTATGCGCGAGAAGATTTCCATCGACGCATTTATCAAAAAATATTTGCGTCCATCTCGCGCAGGGAGCACAGTAAAATACCCCGTCCTTGTGAAAACCCGGTAAAACAGAATAGTAGGCTATTTTACATAACAACGTTTGTTTTGGAGTTCTTAGCTCCCATTTATTGACGAATGGGTTACGCTTTCTCTACACAACCACTTCATACTAGTTATGTCACAGGGACCGATTGAATTACCTAATATATGCTGGTGAACTTTCCATGAACCTTTTTGGCGGCCGCTAACCTTCAAATGACCCAAACACTGTCTGACATCACCAAGTACAAGGATTCCCTCACCAGACGTGATGGACATCAATATTTTGTGCGCGCTTGGGTAGAATGTTGGGTAGAATGTTAGGTCAGATGGTGGTAGAAATACAGTAGAAATAGAAGAAATACAGAGCAAGTTGTAGGATTCTGACTTTTTACTGGCAATAGAAATGACATGTATTTTATAAGTCTGATACGATAGAACACAATGAAATAGAACAGAACAGAAACGAATCAAATAAAATAGATACTTGGAAAAACATACTTTTCAAAATGTAAGCTATCTAGCAACCATCTGCAATCATCTACATCTCAGCCTGTGAATAAGTGGAAGTTAGGCTGTCTTTCATATCTGGAAAGTAGGCCTAATATTAATGACCTAGGCCCTACTCTTTTTTCCACAGTAAAGCCAATTGTGTCATCTACACCTAAAAATGGAACTACAATGTAAATCTTGGGTGGGTGAGATAGATAAGCAGTTCAAATATTGAACAGTGTTATAACAAAGACTTCAAAGGCCATTCTCTAAGCTCTCACATCAGCAGAAAATATATGATAAGAAAATGATAGAGCTTTGAGCTAAAGATAGCGATGGAATGAAATAGAAAGGAAAGGTCTGTATAGGTATGTTGATTCTAATTTGAAACATGTACAATTCCTCTGCTTTAAGTAAAACCTAAAATAACAAGGCATTCTCAGATAAGGAACCTTAAAGCCCCAGTCTGTAAGATTTGCATTAATTTAAACTGAAGAATTATACCCCTTGATTTCAAAGGACAGATATGACACGTTAAACAGTTCAATGAGAGTAGCATAACTGCCTTTCCTAACCAAAAAGACTGCACACCTTTGGAAAAACCTTAACATTATTATGCATCTCACAGTGTGTGACTTTAAAGCTGATTTGCGTAGTTGTTTTTAACTTTTTAAATATATTTTCCCTGAGAATGTGTGTTTTTTTAATGCAAAAAGGTGGTTAAAGCAAATTTAGAACCTGTAACTGTCAGAAAAGGCCACTTCAACTGTCGCTTTTAAAGGGACGCTCGGAATTCAATAAAATGACAGGAGTCTAAAATTAAACTAATAAGGAGGATGTCACAGTATTAGCATTTTGTTATCTAAACTACCATGTCTCTGGAAAATCGATACTCTTTAGCTTCCGTTTTTCTTAATCCATGTCTTCTTCCATTTCTCATTCCTGACATAAGGAAGACAAAATCACTGAGAGAGAGCACCATAATTAAATTTAGTGCAGGAGAGATAAAGTAGGCCATCAAGATGGGGGGGGGGGGGGGTCTGCTAAATTTCAACATAACAGCACCAACTGCAGCGTACATCAACTGGAGATGAAACCAAAGAAAATAGGAGGAGTGGGGGATTAACTCAGAAATATCAACTGGGAATGTATATAAACCTAATGGGGGGGTTGACTGAGAGAATAAGTATAAAAATATTAGAATGAGTTTTTTACACGGTAAATACACTTAATAGTTTCCCTCAATGCCACTGCTAACCCCATTCACGGGACCATAGCTCCAGTGTTAAAGGAAGCTAATTACCCAGTATCTCCCACACTCCAGGGAGGAGGGGTCATTCAGAGGACAGGCATGCAGAGCATTCCTGCAGCCTGCTGGCCCCCATCACCCAGCCCAGGCAGCCTCACTCCCTCTCCCTTTACAGTATCTCTCTTTCTCTCTCTCTCAAGTTAAAGTAAAGTAATAAAGTTTCCCTTTATTTTACCAGGTAAATTGACTGAGAACATATATTTTACAGCAACAACTGGGCTCCCGAGTGTCGCAGTGGTCTAAGGCATTGCATCTCAGTGCAAAAGGCGTCACTACAGTCCCTGGTTTGAATCCAGGCTGTATCACATCCGGCCGTGATTGGGAGTCCCATAGGGCGGCACACAATTGGCCCAGCGTCGTCCAGGTTTGGCCGGGGTAGGCCATCATTGTAAATAAGAATTTGTTCTTAACTGACTTGCCTAGTTAAATCAAATATCATTTAAAAAATAATAAAATAACCTGGGGAAGAGTTACAGTGGGAGGAGAGGGGATGGAGCCAATTGGAAGCTGGGGATGGTTAGGTGGCAATGTTGGTATGAGGACCAGATTGGGAATTTAGCCAGGACACCAGGGTTAACATCCCTACTCTTACAGTAAGTGCCATGGGATCTTTATTGACAACAGATTCAGGACACCCGTTTTAATGTCCCATCCGAAAGACGGCACCTGCCCTATGGCATTGTATGTGACAATAAAACGTCTATTATTTGTATTATTAACTTAGACCTGAAGAAAGAGTGCCCCCTACTGGACCTCCAACACCACTTCCAGCAGCATCTGTTCTCCCATCCAGGGAAAGTCTCAGGGCCGACCCTGCTTAGCTTCAGAGACCAACAGTGGGATGCAGGGTGGTATGCTGCTGGTATGTAGTCCCTCGCTTTCAATCTGTTCATTTCCATCATACATCCCCGTTCACTCTCTTTCTC
This sequence comes from Oncorhynchus kisutch, assembly GCF_002021735.2. Taxonomy (NCBI): domain Eukaryota; kingdom Metazoa; phylum Chordata; class Actinopteri; order Salmoniformes; family Salmonidae; genus Oncorhynchus; species Oncorhynchus kisutch. The sequence goes on from NC_034186.2 coordinate 59,015,457, forward strand.
TGTAAATATGTTTCAGCGCCACCGAACCACGGACATGGTACAGGACCTGAGCTCTGTCTGTCTGTTGGTCATTCAGTCTACCCGTCGGTCTGCCTGTCTGTTCATCTATGCCCTAATATGGGAAGCAGCTTTCCATACCTTAACACCATAGTTCGATTGTCACAATGCACCCTCCCCCAGTGCTACTCAGATCCCAGTGAAACATTGATACCACAGTACATTTATTTGTGATGAATCATTTATTATTGTTGTATAACTATGGTCTTGTATATGGCACTGTGACTGTCCTCTTTCTCTTCCCACATTATCCAATATATCTGTTCCAATTACACAAACTCATTACCCACATAAACTACATCATCAATGAACTAGTATAATTTACTAAATATTAGCACGTTCAACATCAGACTACATTACACCCATCCAGTGGCGATTTTAGCATGTAAATCTTGGTGGGGCAAACTCAAAAGCCACTACACAACACGACACTAAACAATACATTAATTGCACTATAACGGCGACAAGCGGTGCCCACAAACTGTTAGGGCTTACATATAGCTGTCCCAACAGCAGAGCTTTCTCTCCAGCACAATGGAGTGAATCCTTACCACTGCTACACCTGGCTATCAGCGGAGCCTTGTCTGGCAGCGGAACAATTCATTCAGCCTCGTTTACTGCCTTTTTCAAAAACATAGCTGATATGGCTCACTTAAACAAATGTGGTTTCTACTGACAATCGAGATGTACAACCTATGGCATGAGGGAACGATAATGGGATAAGAGGCATTCCGTAATTCTGATTAAGACATTAATGAGCGAGCTAAGACTATAACTGTGTGTTCAGCACTTTTGAAATGTACAGCGACAGAGTGCAGAACATGGGCTGCTCTTAAAGTATTTTCCCTGTACACCAAGTCAGAACCGTGTGATAAATAAAGGGGGCATATAAGCAGACAATGAAAACTCTTACAATGTTAGATGATGACATTTCTCAAAAACAGGTTATAGGCTACATGTGCACCACTGAGTCAGAACAGTAACGTTAGGCGAAATTAAGAGGTGAAAATAGACCAAATTATTAGGGTGAGACACATGGGCAACGAACAGTTTACTACACAACATACACTTAGTATTACTTTCTTATGTACAGCATACATATCTTCCTGGCATATTACATCATTTATGCAACAGCATATAAGACATGGACTCACCTTGTTGTGCTGTGCTCACTTGAACAGGAAGGTGGTGCGGTGGTCCAATTCCGAGTTGGATGACCGTTCAAAATGTATTTTACCAGTCTGAGCTCGTTTATTCCCGACTTTCCAATTGCAATGCTTGCGGTTAGCCACTGTCACGATTCCTTCCAAACCACTCATTGTTGAATTTGCGATTTCCAACTTGTTGTGTAATGTTTATGGCCGATGAGCACCGATGTTTTATCTATCATTTCACTTCATCATTTCTCTTCATTATTTCTCTTCATATGACAAGGATTAAAAAGGATTTGCCAGTAGATTGTCGACTTGATTCATGATGATGACTGCTAGCTAAGACTTTGAAAGTAAGATGTTGACATGATCATTCCAATCAAAGCTACTGTACATTTGATTTGACGTCATTTTATCTGTGGCCAATAACCTTGAGCCTTCTTGGAAGGGCACTTGTAATATAACTCTATGGCAGGACCCAAAGGGCTGAAATTTTGGATGTCTACCCTTACTAAGGACTTAAACTTCACGATGACGTAGTGTTGAGTGACAGAACACTGAGCCAATCACGGCACAATGCTCCTATACTCCCTTATTCAGGACCCTGTCTTTCAAAGATAATTTGTAAAAATCTAAATAACTTCACAGATCTTCACAGACCCTTGTAAAGGGTTTAAACACTGTTTCCCATGCTTGTTCAATGAACCATAAACAATTAATGAACATGCACCTGTGGAACGGTCGTTAAGTCACTAACAGCTTACAGACGGTAGGCAATTAAGGTCACAGTTATGAAAACTTAGGACACTAAAGAGGCCTTTCTACTGACTCTGAAAAACACCAAAAGAAAGACGGTCCCTGCTCATCGGCGTGAACTTGCCTTAGGCATGCTGCAAGGAGGCATGAGGACTGTAGATGTGGCCAGGGCAATAAATTGCAATGTCCGTACTGTGAGGCGCCTAAGACAGGGAGACAGGACGGACAGCTGATCGTCCTCGCAGTGGCAGACCACGTGTAACAACACCTGCAGAGGATCGGTACATCCGAACATCACACCTGCGGGACAGGTACAGGATGGCAACAACAACTGCCCGAGTTACACCAGGAACGCACAATCACTCCATCAGTGCTACACTGTCCACAATAGGCTGAGAGAGGCTGGACTGAGGGCTTGTAGGCCTGTTGTAAGGCAGGTCCTCACCAGACAGGACTGGCAAAAAGTGCTCTTCACTGACGAGTTGCGGTTTTGTCTCACCAGGGGTGATGGTCGGAATGAGCGTTACACCGAGGCCTGTACTCTGGAGCGGGAGCGATTTGGAGGTGGAGGGTCCGTCATGGTCTGGGGAGGTGTGTCACAGCATCATCGAACTGAACTTGTTGTCATTGCAGGGAATCTCAATACTGTGCGTTACAGGGAAGACATCCTCCTCCCTCATTTGGTACCCTTCCAGCAGGCTCATCTTGACATGACCCTCCAGCATGACAATGCCACCAGCCATACTGCTCATCCTGTGCGTGATTTCCTGCAAGACAGGAATGTCAGTGTTCTGCCATGGCCAGTGAAGAGCCCGGATCTCCCACTGAGCACGTCTGGGACCTGTTGGATCGGAGGGTGAGGGCTAGGGCCATTCCCCCCCATAAAAGTCCGGGAACTTGCAGGTGCCTTGGTGGAAGAATGGGGTAACATCTCACAGCAAGAACTGGCAAATCTGGTGCAGTCCATGAGGAGGAGATGCACTGCAGTACTTAATGCAGCTGGTGGCCACACCAGATACTGACTGTTACTTTGATTTTGATCCCCCCTTTGTTCATGGACACATTATTAAATTTCTGTTAGTCACATGTCTGTTGAACTTGTTCAGTTTATCTCTCAGTTGTTGAATCTTGTTATGTTCATACAAATATTTGCACATGTTAAGTTTGCTGAGTTTATTTTCTGATGGCTTACTCCACCACCACAGAAAGCACTGAGCTAGGCTGAAACACCTGCATATTGGAGCTGCCCTACTCAATAAAACATGTTTGTATGAGGCTTTAGGTTAACTCAATGATATACTGTATTTTTTTTTTTACATTGTTTGCAAACTGATATGTGACACGTATTAATGCCAAAATACATGCAATAACATGCAAGCCCAAAGAAATATATATATTTATATATGTTATTATTATATTTTGCTAAAAATGTGGGGCTCAAAATGTGGGTCTCTGTGGGACTCTGCCCCACTCACCCTGAATGATGGGTCACAGCACCCATCCCATTCCAAAGCCTAGGGAATATCCTTGTAGCTTAGTTCTGGAAGGAATGACAGATACTCTTCTTCCCACCCTTAAAAAGGGAAGAATTGGAAAAGAGATACTACGAGTGAAGGCAACATTTTCTTTAACATTAGCTTTGCTTTTTAGCTGTTTACAGCCTGTTGTTAGCCCTCACTCAGCTCATCACATCTTTAAATAGTTATTTATTGGAGTTATATATCTTTTATACGGGCTGTTACACAACCAGCAACAGGATGATCGGGACAAAGTGGCTTTAAAGCCGCCAATGTTCAATCAAACTCTTTTGAAATGGGGGTTTGATTTTCTAAAGGGAAAGTGTCAGGCCTATTAAGAAGCGAACAAAGGAAAACCATCTTCTTGATTGATGTATGGTTGCCATGGTTATTCAAAATGGGGCATCTATGGCCAATGGGGATTGAGGACATCCATACTGTCTCTGTTTTGGGACCATGTTGTAACTAATCTATGTGGAATTAAGACTGGAAGCTGACATTCATCTGCACTTGCCCCATATTTGTAAAAGACAATTAATTCAGTTGTAGGATCTAAATTTGACTGGTATTGCCACAGAAAAATAATTCTGCAGCAACAGGATTTGAATGTTTAGTCCATAATGTTGGTTGATGGGTGGTTAGGCTATTAGTCACCTAAAAAGTGCAATACTGTTAATATAACCATATGTTAGTGCAGGTTTTCAGTGAATTTATGTAAATTATGAAGCCCATCTGCATTTCGTGTGGTGCAGGAAAGAAAAAGACGGATCAAATGAAGATCCTTCACCAGTAGATAGATGAGTTGCATGGATTATACCATGGGTCATGTGACACAGAGCAGAGTATTCAAATGATGACACAATTGTTTCATTGAAAATGGCTGAGCTATATTATCATTGTCCAACATTGTAATGAACCAGAAACATTACAAAATATATATAAAACATTTACTCAAAATATTAAGTATCTTCAAAGCAGCGGAACAGACTACATAATTACTTACACAAATTATTAAATGCAACACAAATGAACAACAATTTGCAGATTACACTTGAGAAAACACTGCACACATCAATTTTATTATTTTGATTTTGTTACCAAACCTCTGCACACTTTTTGTTGTTTTATGTATACCGTGAGATAAACATTATACTCTTACTGTAAAACGAACAATAAAATGAAATTCCTTAAATGTCACACTAGGACATTCAAACCCAACCACAATCCTGTCAAGTCCCAATACAATGTATAATTTCCATAGTGGAAACCATTCCACAGTTGCTGTTGATTTGACGGAGCCGTTTGTGTATGGCTCTGACCATCATAGCAAAGGATTTTCGATCACTACAGGGCACATCATTCCAGTCTCTACACCATACCCATTTTCCTCTCTATCGTTTACACAGTGCTGATCGCTATGCTTATTATTCAGGTTGACCAGTCCACCAGTTTAGAAACCTTGGATCTTTCTCACCAGTGCTATTAGCCAATGACCATGTCCAGTTGGTAATGTTATCATACAGTCCTATCCAGGCCAAGTCAGTATAATCAGCTGTAATGGTATTCAGTGTGGTCATATCCCACATGTTGTCTATGGTGGCCAGGTCAATATACTTCTCACTGCAGTAGCTCTGTGCTTAGGCCGAGGTCAATGGTTATTTCCTCTTTTAGTGATAATTAAAATGTAGAAGCGTCTCATTCTAATATTTTGGGGCGTGGTTTGTTCACAGCTCTGTTGGTGCAACCGTGCGTCAATCCCTGTTGACACTATGTGTAAAACATCATTCTCTGAGCACTGAAATGAAATGTGTTATTCTAGGACGGAATTGATTCTCATTGTGCCGGAGTCTGGCGTAATGGTTGGCCTCCCAGTTTCCGAAACACATATATCCCTGGCGACTTGGGTATGAATCCCATCTCAGCTCTTCCTGTCTCCCTCCTACATTCTAACTATCACTGTCCATAAAACTATACAAATATTTAAAAAATATTTCTGCTCATTGCTTCTTCGGGGCATTATAATGCAAGGTCTTACATCAGTAAGATACAAGCTATAACTTATTCATAAGTCAGAACTGTATTGAATTGAGTGTACTTTGCTACTTACACTCAGGCATCCGTTAACTTGGCTAGCGTATAAACCAGCTACAAAGACTCCACTTCTGTCGGTCTCTGGGCAGCTCCTCTGCTGAAATAATCATCTGCACATTTCTACACTGTATTAAAATCAGTTTCCACCATGGAAATAGTGGTACGACATAAAAGTGGACAGCGCGCCCTTGTGGAGGAACTTAGTCATTGCATTTCAGGTCCACGTTTTGGTTACAGAGTTGGGTGGTCACTTTAAGCGAGGGTTGTTAAACTCATTCCATGGAGGGCCTAGTGTCTGCAGGTTTTTGGTTCTTCCTTTCAATTAAGCCCTAGACAAATAGATGTGTAGAGTTCCTTACTAATTAGTGACATTAATTCATCAATCACCCGCAGACACTCGGCCCTCCTTGGAATGAATTTGACACCTGTGCTTTAAGCCACTTAATTGGACCTGGTTTGTAATATGGAAAATCACTGTACAATACAGTAACCCCTACAAATGATATCGCAATGTAACTAACCACAAACCTACAGTTCTTAATGCTTTACCCCTCATAGACGCTCATATTAGATCACCAAATGAGTCCAAACATATTGCACACAAAAAACTCAAGACCGTAAATAATTTCACTTGTATTTATTTATACTACTTATATATATATATATATGATAGATATGGCATAACTATTTATTTACAAACTGCAATCTTGTCCGTAAAAGGAGAAAAATAGACATTCCCAAAAAAAACAACAGATGGGGAAACAATATCCATCTTAAAAGTCAGTGCTGTGCTGAAATGCCAGGAGGTAAAGTCAAAACCACCCAGTAACTCCTCACTGTGAGGAAGGTGGGGAATCAGTGAAGGAACACTTTAGTATCATCCGTGTTCACATCATGCGCACATGATGTGGGTCTGTGGTGGCATGTGAGATTTTGGAGGTTGAGGTCCACAACACAATGTGCAAAAGTTGTGTTGCTGAAAAAGTGTACTATCAACAAGTCCCCAGAAGGAGGCGTAGTAGAGGCAGCTGAGACAAAGACAGGCAAATAATAAAATATTCCAAATATTCAGACAAATGAAATACCCTATGTACACAAAGGACAGTAAACATGACAATGCAGTTGAACAATTCAAAAATAAAGAAATGACTCCTTCCTCGGAGGGTTGGGAGCGACAACGTCAAGTTGTTCACCTAAGGATAGCCATGCAATTGCAGCAATTATCTGATTAATCAAGCATTATTTTTGATATAGATGTTTACATTGAGTCTTGAGTGCTTTTATCAAACATATTGGGTCGAAAACAGTGACCAATTGATATTGCGCGTCGTTTGAAACATCCAAAAGATAGAATAATCATCACATTCACATTGCTCGTGAGCAATACACTTTGGAATTAAACGGCTTTAACAAACAAAACCAAGTAGTTCTGCACTTTATCATTTCCAGGACCAAGGTCTCCCCTTGGTCCTGGTATAGGAGTGGCAGAGGAAGTCAGTCCTGGTTTTAAAGTGTGGAAGGAGGGTATTAGGAGTCAGATGAGCCCTATTGTGAGTGCACTTTGAAGGCTAGCAGTTCTTCAGAGTGTATGTTGTTGAGGGAGCGCAGCTCGGGCAGCTTCAGCAGCAGCTTGGTGAAGGTGGTAGTCTCGTTGGCGTGGTTCGTCATGATCAGACTCCGCAGCGCTCGGATCAGCGTGTCCTGCAGCGCCTCCACTGACTTCAAGTCCTGGATCCCCGAACGATCTGATCACAGAACAGAGCATAAGAACAGTCAGTATCAAAGAAGGCTTTAATTTTAATCGTACACATAAGTATTGTGTGTTAACACCAGTGGCTGAATGGTATGTACAGGACTACGATTTAAATGGCACTTTTGACCAAAGTAGTGCACTATATAGGGAATAGGGTGCCATTTTAGACACAGGACCATAATACAGTCAGCCAACCAGCCAACCAGTCAGACAGAGGACAGCCAGCCAGCTAGAGGACAGCCAGCCAACCAACCAGTGTGTTTACAATTACAGTGTGTTAAAAAGGACACTGTTTTACAAGGACACTGTGTTTTACAAGGACACTGTGTTTTACAAGGACACTGTGTTTTACAAGGACACTGTGTTTTACAAGGACACTGTGTTTTACAAGGACACTGTTTACAGGGACAGTGTTATTTACCGGCGGAGACGAGGACGCTGTTAAAAAGGACACTGTTTTACAAGGACACTGTGTTTTACAAGGACACTGTGTTTTACAAGGACACTGTGTTTTACAAGGACACTGTGTTTTACAAGGACACTGTGTTTTACAAGGACACTGTTTACAGGGACAGTGTTATTTACCGGCGGAGACGAGGACGACAGCAATGAAGAGGCTCATCTCATCCTTGTCCAGCTGCAGAGCGGCCAGCTTCTCGCTGAAGTCACACATGGAGGTGAGCAGCTGCCCGGCCCGCAGCGAGCGCAGCAGCTCCAAGCTGTAACACTTCCCCGTCAGGAAGGTCACGGTGCGCTCGGCCACGTCGAACAGAGAAGCGAAGCGCACCATAAGCACCTGGAGAGAGAGAGGTGGGAGAGAGGGTGTGTTAGAACAGGGGTTTATGGTGACTAGCACCATACTGGCAGAATTCAACAGTGATAATGCAGAGAATTCAATGTTGAGTTCAAATACACTGATACTCTGTCATAACATATCTACAGACTGTAATATATTTAGCCAATTCAACACTCAGAGTTAAAGAGAGTGCAATGTTCAGTTGGAACACGACAGCCAGAGTTGGGAAAGATCAATTTTTGGTATCAGAGAGTCCAGGGATTCTTACCTCAAATGTTCCGTTTTTGAGCAGGCTGACTTGGTCGTACTCGGAGAGGTCTCGGAAGCCCGGGATCCTCTTGGCAAACTCCACCACCTCGCGCACGGCCGGGATGAAACTCAGGGAGAACTCCTCCCAGATCTCCTGGCTGCGCTGGCTGGGGTCCACATAGAGACTAGGAGTGACCTGGGGTGACAAGAGTCGAGAACAGGGCCCTCAGTTATGGAAAACAGAATGCTGGAGTAATAATGCAGAAGAAACTAAATGGAGGGGATTTAGAGGATAGGCCTTTTTTAGGTCTTTTCCATGTGTGCTTTAGGCATGGTTATGGGGTAATTTCAGGTGTGCAGTATACAATGCATTTCTACTGTAACATTTTGTAAAGAGACCTTCAATCTCCTCAATGTTTCAACGATGGCTAATTAAATGATAAAAGGACACTCACCATGTTTGTCTTATGGTCCTGTAGGCTGTATGATGGTCTACTGTAACCATTGGAGACGGTCTGTATGTTGTGCATTGTGTTGTGGCTCCTGTGATGTAGGCTGTAGGAATCTTCTGGCATTCTACCACTGGGGGCGCCGTTTAGCTGCGCAGGCTGCTGCTGGTAAACAACTCTCTCTTCCCGGTATGGACCGTTGGTGACGTGTTGATGGCTGTTGCAACTAGGTTGGTAACCCCTGGTGTCTTGGTCGCAGCGTTTCCAGCTCTCCTGCAGTTCCTCCATGCGGCTGTCTCTCCTGTCTTTTTCAGTTTCCCTGGCGACCGGCGAAGGTGACTCCTCCGGTTCCTCTTTGATGGACTGTTGCTGCTCACGGCGGTACGTGAATGTGCCCTGGTGACACACCCTGGAAGGAGGAACCTCGTCATCGCCGCTATCCGATGAACAGGAAGAGGCGGAGCTGGTCTCCATGGAGTCTTGAGCGGAACAGGGTGAGGAAGGGTTGGAGCCTGATGAAGACGAGATAGAGGAAGAAGAAGAGGCGGATGAAGAGGAGCTGCCGTCATTGGGGAGCCCTTCCATGGGGCAGGGTGGACTCTGGGTGCCGTGGAGCATACTGTGGAGCTGGCTGTTGTTGTTCATCATCATGTTGTTCATGGCGTTCTGCATCTCCAGCAGCATGCGCTGCTTCTCTCTCTTTGGGATGCGGCCAAACCTAACAGCTGGAGAAGGAAATCAAATATAACACACATTAGTACATATATCACTAATAAGGGCTCAGATATCCCAACAGTCAGTCAATCCATCCAACTTGTAAAAGGAAACCCCTCACACCATTAACCATTGTATTTCCCTATGGGAAAAATGCCGTTATTATTTTCTATGTACATTTAAAAGTGAAGACTCACAGTCTCTAGACATGCCCACAGCCAGACACTTCTTGAAGCGGCACTGCTGACAGCGGTTCCTGTTGATCCTTATGACGGTGCAGTTCTCCATCTTCAGGCACTTCTTATACCGGATGCTATGCTGGATGCTCCTCCTGAAGAAACCCTGAGAACAATCACAGAGAACATAGTTTGTGCGCGGTTATTACCTAGTTAAAACAGGAACGACACTGTCAAAACACTTACGACACAGAGCCATTGAACAACATGAATGAAGCCTTGGACTGGCAGTGTGGCATTCCGTGAGAAGCAGTCAGGACTAGTCTTACCTTGCAGCCCTCGCAGGCGTGGACGCCATAGTGGAACCCCGAGGCCACGTCGCCGCACACCTTACACAACAACACCATGCCGTTGATCTCTGTAAGGAGAAACGCACAGCAATGTTACTACTAATTCACACCTCTCTAACAAATGTGCTATTCCACCTGTACACGATGATGACTCATGTAGACTTGAGAATATGAAATGCACCTATTACCTGGATTAGTGTGGCAACTCATACAATGCATTTCCTATCCTTTGTCATTCTGAATAAATCTAGTATCCTTGCCATACTGAATGTATTTCCAGGGCTGAAATGCACTCACTGGTGATGCTGCTCTTGGTGGAGGTGGATCGCCCAGTCTTGTCTGTGCCGTGGCTACGTGGGTGCTTGGCTGTGGTAGGGCTGGCGATGTCCACCATGATTCCTACTGCCCGGCTTGGCAGTGAGGGATGAGGCGGAGAGGAGTACAGGTAGCCGCTGCTGCAGCTGTCACTCAAACAGCACTCCGGGCTGGAGGCGGAGCCAGAAGAGATGTAGGCTATTACACCACCTGAGGGGAGAAGGGGAAAAAAGACAAAAGGTTAGTGGAATATAAGTCAAATATACGTCATATCAAAAACATAATATTGACGTCAAGATCTTCATAATCTTTAAAAAGTTTTTACCCCATTGTAAGTCAGAGTAAGGTTATAATAGTGATGGAAACTAGGTCAAAGGTAAATAATAAACCATATATAAACATAATATAATATAATATAATCTAACATAATACAATCTGATAAAACATCTGCCTGTTTGCCCTTGCCACACCCAATATAGAGCAGGACTTATGCCAGACTGTTTCCCCCCTTCGTTCATTCATCCTGGTGTTTGACCTGTTTTTACTACCTCATTCAGGTGGCATTTGAATAACACCACTGTTACATAACAAGTTGGCTCTATGAGTGTGTACAGTTATACCAAAAAGTACAGCAAAGCCTGCAGTCCAAGTCAGGGTCATACATGTCACCACTATTGAAGAAAACGTTTGAACCAAAACACTAATAATCACAAAAATACTTGATTTAAAGACTTTTGGGCACAGGATGATAAGGTGTGTTACATGATACCCCGAAACCTAATCAAAATCGCAAATATCTTCCATTTGACCTAAATTACATAATGGTGTACCTTCAAAACATGACACTTTGCAGTGTAATGTGAAAACTAATGTGTTTCTGGAATCATTTGTATGCACTTTAACATTTATTTTCCATCTAGGTTGGGGTTGGGTTTCTCAGTTCTTCAATACTATATTATGTTAAATAATACTGCCATCTACAAAACAAAAGAGCAGTAACTGCACTCTTGGTCAAAAATGTGTTGACATTTTTTATACATTAAATACATGATTTATCATTTGGACAAAATGTGTTTCAGATAAAATGGGATGTCATGTTTGCAGTAGCTGGAAAAAGTTAGTGAAGCCAAGGAAAAAAGCAGTAAATGCAATCGTTCACCTCAGTTATTGCTTTTTACCTTGAATCACTAAGCTTTGGGCTGCAGTTACTGTGGTTTAACATGGCATTATTTATTGTTGTTTGTTGAAACAAGTATCAAACTATATGACACTGACAGCCACATACAAATAAATGTATGAACACAAGTTTGTGTTAGAAAGAAACGGTAATTCCAGTTGGAGTACCAAGCAAGAAGGCAGTAAATGCTGTCAGGGTCAATTTCAAGATAGGGCTGATTTCAAGGTTTTACTGCTAACCTACAAAGCATTTCATGGGCTTGCTCGTACCTATCTTTCCGATTTGGTCCTGCCGTACATACCTACACGTATGCTACGGTCACAAGACGCAGGCTTCCTTACTGTCCCTAGAATTTCTAAGCAAACAGAGGCAGGGCTTTCTCCTTTAGAGCTCCATTTTTATGGAATGGTCTGCTTATCCATGTGAAAGACGCAGACTCGGTCTCGACCTTTAAGTCTTTATTGAAGACGCATCTCTTCAATAGGTCCTATGATTGAGTGTAGTTTGGCCCAGGAGTCTCTGCCTGGCCGGTTCCCCTCTCTCCACTGGGATTATCTGCCTCTAACTCTATTACAGGGGCTGAGTCACTGGCTTACTGGTCCTCTTCCATGCCGTCCCTAGGAGGGGTGCGTCACTTGAGTGGGTTGAGTCACTGACGTGATCTTCCTGTACAGGTTGGTGGCCCCCCTTGGGTTCGTGCCGTGGAGATCTTCGTGGGCTATACTCGGCCTTGTCTCAGGATAGTAAGTTGGTGGTTGAAGATATCCCTCTAGTGGTGTGGGGGATGTGCTTTGGCAAAGTGGGTGGGGTTACATCCTGCCTGTTTTGCCTTGTCCGGGGGTATCGTTGGACGGGTCCACAGTGTCTCCCGACCCCTCCTGTCTCAGCCTCCAGTATTTATGCTGCAATAGTTTGTGTCGGGGGGCTAGGGTCTGTATATCTGGAGTATTTCTCCTGTCTTATCCGGTGTCCTGTGAGAATTTAAGTATGCTCTCTAATTCTCTCTCTCTCTCTTTCTTTCTCTTGGAGGACTTGAACCCTAGGACCATGCCTCAGGGCTACCTGGCCAGATGACTCCTTGCTGTCCCCAGTCCACCCGGTTGTACTGCTGCTCCAGTTTCAACTGTTCTGCCTGCGGCTATGGAACCTTGACCTGTTCACCGGACGTGCTACCTTGTCCCAGACCTGCTGTTTTCAACTCACTAGAGACAGCAGGATTGGTAGAGATACTCTGAATGATTGGCTATGAAAAGCCAACTGACATTTAATCCTGAGGTGCTGACTTGTTGCACCCTCTACAACCACTGTGATTATTATTATTTGACCCTGCTGGTCATCTATGAACATTTGAACATCTTGGCCATGTTCTGTTATAATCTCCACCCGGCACAGCCAGAAGAGGACTAGCCACACCTCATAGCCTGGATCCTCTCTAGGTTTCTTCCTGGGTTCCGGCCTTTCAAGGGAGTATTTCCTAGCCACCGTGCTTCTACACCTGCATTGCTTGCTGTTTGGGGTTTTAGGCTGTGTCACGCCCTGACCTTAGTATTCTTTGTTTTCTTTATTGTTTTGGTTAAGTCAGGGTGTGACATGGGTGATGTATGTGTTTTTGTACTGTCTAGGGGTTTTGTATGTTTATGGGGTTGTTTACTATCTAGGTGTTTATGTATGTCTATGGTTGCCTAGATTGGTTCTCAATTAGAGGCAGCTGTTTATCGTTCTCTCTAATTGGGGACCATATTTAGGCAGCCACCTTTGGGTATTTCGTGGGTTATTGTCTATGTCTAGTTGCCTGTGTATGCACATTTATAGTATAGCTTCACGGTTATTTTGTATAGTTTGTTTAAGTGGTCTTCATTAAATATAGAAGATGTATTCATATCACGCCGCGCCTTGGTCTCCTCTTTACGACGAACGTGACAGGCTGGGTTTCTGTTCAGCACTTCGTGACCTCAGCTGATGTAAGAAGGGCTTTATAAATAAATGTGATTGATATGAATACAAAATAAACATCTCCAATGATCTGACTACAATTAATTTGTCTCGACAATTAAAAAACACTGAAGTCATTTTTCAAAGTTTAAATTTATGAGCAGTTACTGCTCTTTTGCTTGAAAGGGCAGAATAATATTGTCTTTTAGTTTCTGTCAAAAGCAAAGTTATTCTTGTAGTCATTTGGTGTTAAATCACGTTATTCCATAAGAATGTTGACATTATAAAACCAAATGCTTAAATATGGGCTAAATTAACCCAGCTAGGAAAATAATTCACCTGTTGCTTGGTGTACAGGAGGCTCAGAAAACAAAATCAACATAAATTAATATATTATACTATACTATGTAGCCCTAAATGTAGTTAATGCTCTCGAAGACATGGCCATGATTACCTAACCAGCTATGACAATTCGCTTCCAAAACCCACCCACATGTGGACCTGTCATGTCTAAGAGAGCAAATCTAGGTCACCAAAATTGTCTCCTTCAGTTTCACGTGGACCTGCATACAGCCCTCGAGCTTGGACCCAGAGCAGAATTATGCAATGATTGCGTCACAGCCTGTTCTCGGCCAATGAGCAGTGAGAGTCGAGAAGCATTGGCACATGGCTAGGCAGCTTGGTCCATGTGAGGTGAAGCAAAGCAGAACATTGTAGTGTCAAAACAAAAAAAAAACGTAGCACAGTGGCATTCCTAATCAACATACATGGCTTGACAATAAGCAGAACAGAAAATCTAAATAATCTATTAGGTTTCTAATTGTGGTCCATATATAACTTGTAAAAATCACACAACTAAATAAAATGTGAACAGATTTTACTAGCGTTTTCTAGAACCGATGCTTAGAACGACACATTAATTCTTGACAGCAACAGTAACACCAGATTTGTAACAAAGTAACACATTTGCAACAAAGTAACTGGTCAATGTAGCGAGAGGTGGACACTTTAAATGACATGACAAGATACATTGTAACATTGTAATAGCACGGATAATAAAGCCGGTCTTACCAGGCTTGATTGAGCCCATGTCTGCAGGCACCTCGATTCTGAGAATCTTTAGAGAAAGCAACCTATGCTGACTAAATGTCTTGTCAATAACTCGCTTGTTTCACAATGTCAACTGGATGTTTTCTGTAAGGATTGCAAGGTGCTATTATCCTTAGTAGCACAGCGGGTTAAACTCAAATTCAAAGCGTCGATCATCTAAAGCTCAACACTGTTTCTTATTTTAATCTCAACTACATTACTGTAGTAAATATTCGTGGCATTAATATAATTATCTGCACTCCACTGTCAGTATCCTGAACAAAACAAATTCTGCTCTTCTTTCAGCAAAAATGTTCCCGCGACTTTTCAATGGCATCTATTACAACCCGAATAGTTTTTGTATATTTAAAGATCTGTAACAAGATGAGAAACGCTGGACAACTCCCTTGTTGGATGACTCTTCTGTACGATGACTCTTCTGTACTCAATGTTCTAAATAGTGTGTTAACCATGTGACCCAGTTGTCAGCCACTCCCACTTGCGTGGGCGCTTGAAAGTCACTTTAACCCAGTGACACACTTTTACAGACCAGAGGCAGACTTAAAGGCTCAGTGCAATCAAAAACGTGAATTGCCTGTGTTATACACACAAACACTGTATATCCACACTATGAGCATGGAATAATACTGTGAAAATGATAATGCCTTTTTAGTGTAAGAGCTGTTTGAAAAGACCACCTGACATTTCAGCCTGTTTTGGTGGGATAGACTTTTGGCCTGCCTGGTGACATCATAAATTAGTTAATATACAAATAAGAATTTCAAACCTCGCCAATAACAACTAGTTTTCCATTTTCATCTCTCCACTTAGACCACACCCAAACAGTCCTAGCAAAATTACTGCTTGAGAAATTGCGATTTTCTGAGAAGTTCTTTGTTTTTCATTTGTAATGGACAAAAACAATCACAGTAAGGTACTTAATTGTTACCCAGAAATGATTTGATAGAGACAAACAAATAATGGCTGCATTGGACCTTTAACACAATGATAAACATAATCGTGACTGCTCCAAGCCAATCTCTGGACTGCTCTCATATTGACTGCCTCGCAATAACGTGAATCCATAGGCAGTGCATTGTGATATATCCATTGGATTACATTAAGGTTGTACAGAAGGAATGCAACATGTAGTTCAGAAATATAACTGAAACGCTACACAAACTCATAACGGTACATAGAGGGTCTACTATTAAGGTCTTATGTCAATAATTAACAATATGCTAGAAAGTTACAATCTGTGTGTGTACAAATTTGAGCACTGACGTCATTAACATTAAAAAGCCTGTATCATTCCTATCATAGACCTACTGCTCTAGTAGTTAAGTACCACACTGCAGGTAAAAGTCTGTCAACCTCAAATGCCAGATGTATTTTGACAGGCAAGAGTTCATTTGATTAAAAGTCATGCGGCTTATACTACTGATGAGTGAGTGTACTTGGACTTTAAATGACTGTCTCGGGTCCATGTGAGACGGAAATATATATGTTGTTATTATTGGAATTACTTGCATAAGTAGTAATATTTTGGTAAATATACATTTTTATGTATATTCATGCAGCTTAAAATCATTGTCCAAAAGAGCATCTAAAACTCTGTCCAGAGATTGCTTCTATTACGTCCATTTTCAACAAAAATAATAAATACAAAACCTAGAGTTATTCCTAATCAGATATTGCCATACCTGTTATTCATTTCATGGTTTAAACCTCAGGGCCCAAGTTACTGTAGTTTCATTCAAATAATTTCACGTCCATTTAGAACAGCTGTTCTTTGTAAAGGGTAAAACAGACACTTATTGGACTGCTGCAAAGCCACATTGGCATGTTGTAAATACAGTGCATTCGGAAAGTATTCAGACCCCTTCACTTGTTCAACATTATGTTACATTACAGCCTTATTCTATATTGGATTTTTTTTATCCTCAAATCTACACACAATACCCCATAATGACAATGTGAAAACAGGTTAGAAATGTTTGCAAATTTATACAAAAGAAAAAACAGAAATACCTAAGTATTCAGTCCCTTTTCTATGACTCAAGTGCATCCGGTTTCCATTGATCATCCTTGAGTCCACCTGTAATAAATTAAATTGATTGGACATGATTTGGAAAGGCACACACCTGTCTATACAAAAGATCCCACAGTTGACAGTGCATGTCAGAGCAAAAACCAAGCCATGAAGTCGAAGGAATTGTCTGACGAAGTCCGAGACAGGATTGTGTCGAGGCACAGATCTGGGTACCAAAAAATGTCTGCAGCATTGAAGGTCCCCAAGAACACAGTGGACTCCATCATTCTTAAATGTAAGAAGATTGGAACCACCAAGACTCTTCCTAGAGCTGGCCCGCCCGGCCAAACTGAGCAATCTGGGGAGAAGGGCCTTGGTCAGGTAGGTGACCAAGAGCCCGATTGTCACTCTGACAGAGTTCCAGAGATCCTCTGTGGAGCTGGTTGTTCTTCTGGAATGTTCTCCCATCTCTGCAGCACTCCACAGCCCGCTTGGAGTATGCCAAAAGGATCCTGAAGGACTCGCAGACCATGACAAACAAGATTCTCTGGTCTGATGAAACCAAGATTTAACTCTTTGGCCTGAATGCCAAGCTTTACATCTGGAGGAAACCTGGCTCCCTATGGTGAAGCATGGTGGTGGGAGCATCATGCTGTGGGGATGTTTTTCAGGGGCAAGGACTGGGAGACTAGTCAGGGTTGAGGGAAAGATGAGCGGCGCAAAGTAGAGGTCCTTGTTGAAAACCTGCTCAGGACCTCACACTGAGTTGAAAGTTCCCCTATAACAGGACAACCCTAAGCACACAGCCAAGACAATGCAGGAGTGGCTTCGGAACAAGTCTCTGAATGTCCTTCAGTTGCCCAGCCAGAGCCCGGACTTGAACCCGATCGATCGAACATCTCTGGAGAGACCTGAAAATAGCTGTGCAGTGATGCTCCCCATCCAATATGACTGAGTTTGAGAGGATCTGCAGAGAATGGGAGAAACTCCCCATAAACATGTGCCAAGCTTGTAGCGTCATACCCAAGAAGAACCAAGGCTGTAATCACTGCCAAAAGGTACTTCAACAAAGTACTGAGTAAAGGGTCTGAATACTGATATAAATGGGATTTATTTTTTTAAACGTTTTTAAAATGTCTAGAAACCAGTTTTTACTTTGACAATATGGGATTATTATTTATAGATCGATGAGGGTGGGAAAAAAACATTGTAATCCATTTTAGAATAAGGCTGTAATGTAACAAAATGGGGGAAAAGTCAAGGGGGTCTGAATACTTCCTGAATGCACTGTAGTAGAGGCAATTTATCACTAATCCTTCATCTGACCATAACTAAGCACCCTCGATATGTTTTTGAGCTTGCACTGTTCCTTTAGCACCAAATTCCATTGGTTCTTTAAATGAGAGATTAGTTATTGCAAAATAACATGGTAAACGCTATTCAAAGTATAAGCATGGACAACAGAACTGTGTAAAAAAAAGTACTTAGATTTGTAGCTATTGTGGTACAACTGTACTGTAGTTCCATATTAAAAGTTGAATTGGCAAAAGGTGAAATCCATGTTTTTATGGCACTGTTTATGCATTATATTTGAGGGATAGCCTATTCAATTTCAGGAGATTAGCTAAGCAGTGGAGAATCCTACAGAGCGTAATAAAATATATGACATTACATATTGTTTCATTGTTTTTCTTTATTTTCATATTTGCACAGATAACTTAATCAGGAACCCAAAAAATATACCAGACAATAAAGTACTAAAAATCTGAAATAGAAATCCCCCCCACACGGCTGTGCTCTATGGGCCTATGTGGCGTACCGCTTCGTCCACTGTTTGGCTGTTCTATCATGCTCGGCTCTGTTTGTCGTGTACTGGGTGGCGATGCTTCCAACCAGGGGATCAGCTGAAAGTGAAAAACAACATGAGGGAAATAACAGTTAGAGGGTGGTGAATTCTGAAACAATTACTCTGCTTCAAGTGATGTATTAAGCCTTTTATAACTACTTATGAGTTATGCCAATTTAGTGGTATGATAAGGAATTATAAACGCAATATAAAAAGGCATTGTGTGTGGGCCTCAAAGTGATACCCATAATAAAAAAGTACTCCACATCTGATCACAAAATTACACCAAAGAAATGGACCGGTATTTTTTATTTACCATGTTACCTGCAGATTTAATTTGACCCTTCTCAGGAGTCAGGAATACTAATATTAGTTCTGATATCATATTTCCAGTCTGGGACAGGTGCAGATCTGAAGAGAAACTAGTAAAAGGGGACAAGGAAGCCAGTTAGGCTCCCTGATGGATATCTTACCTGGGTTAGAGTCTGTGAGCAGAGAGCAGATGGACAGCAGCACCTTGGAGATGGTGAGGGCGGGGCTCCAGTTGTCCTTCAGGATGTCCAGACAGATCACCCCCTGACTGTTGATGTTACAGTGGTAGATCCTCGTCCGAAACGTTACCTTGAGGAAAAAAACAAAAGTAGAAAATGTACATGCTATAGGCATATTTAACATAACAAGGCTAGAGACTCTATATCAAAATCTATACTGAACATAAATAAACGCAACATGTAAGGGGTGAAATAAAAGATCCCAGACATTTTCCACAGGCACAAAAGCTTATTTTGTTGATAATCAAGCCACCTGACAGGTGTGGCATATCAAGAAGCTAACTAAACAGCATGATCATTATTACACAGGTGCACCTTGTGCTGGGGACAATAAAATGCTTCTAAAATGTGCAGTTGTCACAATACCACAAATACGTTTTGAGGGAGTGTGCAATTGGCATGCTGACTGCAGGAATGTTCACCAGAGCTGTTGCCAGAGAATTGAATGTTCATTTCTCTACCATAAACTGTCTCCAACGTCGTTTTAGAGAATTTGGCAGTACGTCCAACCGGGCCTCACAACCACAGACCACATGCCAGCCCAGGGCCACCACATCCTGCTTCTTAAAAATAAAACATGTACTTAACCACTCGGGAGCCCTGTGGGATCATCTGAGACTAGCCACCAGGACAGCTGATGAAACTTAGAAGTATCTCTAATGAGGCCCTTTGTGGGAGAAAACTTATTCTGATTGGCTGCGCCCCTGCCAGGTCATGTGAAATTCATAGATTTAAGGTCTAATGATTTTATTTCAATTGACTGATTTCCTTATATGAACTGTAACTCAGTAAAATCATTGAAGTTGTTGCATGTTGAGTTTATATTTTTGTTCAGTATAACTATTTATTAAAGTGGATCATCATTTATTGGGGGAGAAGACAAAGCATGTAGGGCCGGGATGATACCAGTATTGCAATACTTGTTAGTATCGTGGCAAGGAAACAAAACACGAAGCAGATTTTTACTTCTTGAGGAAAACAGCTCTAATGTTGGAAACAAACATTATGTTGTCCTCCAGAGTCACACGTATTTATTTTCCATGCTATATCACACAACATTTTACATACAGCAGGTTTATTGGTTACATTTTCTGTTTGTAATCAAGATATTACGATCTTGCCTCATCGCTGCAACTCTCTAACGGGCTCGGGAGAGGTGAAGATCGAGTCATGCGTCCTCGGAAACATGACCCACCAAACCTCGCTTCTTAACACCCACCTACTTAACTGGGAAGCCAGACGCACCAATGTGTCGGAAGAAAACGCCATTCAACTGACAACTGAGTGTCAGCCTGCAGGCGCACTGCCTGCCACAAGGAATTGCTAGAGTGCGATGAGCCAAGTGGAGGTGTCAAATGCCCTCTGTTGGTTAATGAGAGTACTTCAACATGTTAACAGGGAAATCCTGGCAAAACGCAGGGATTGTAAGTACTGTACATATGCTGCCTGCTGTGTTCTAGAAACTGGAGGAAATTCAGTCATCCTCATTTCACCATTCTCAAAAAGAAATTCCATATTGTAATGAAATTGTCAAATGTGACAAAACAATCCAAATATAATAGAATTTCATTTGAGCACATTTTTATGAAACGTTTGGATTTGTTTTTAGCACATGGAATTAAACTAGCACACTAACTAGTGAGCTAACTAGCCAAGCTACAAGCTGTGTTTCAAATTGGATATTTAGTTAGTGTTGTTATGGATGAAATTGCATAGGCTACCTTACGGTCCCTCCTTCTCTGGCAATGACCCGACTCGCGCACACACACAAAACAGAGGCACACATGTAAATAGCTCTCTAGCATCTGGAAAGCGAGTCTCGTTTTTTGTTTTCTTTTTTGCTGTGGTGGCAACAATTTAGCAGCAGCACAATATGACAAACACTGTAATCATCGCCGGTTGCATTTTTTGCTGTGTATACCCTGAAGAACACGAAAATTAAATCTGTCCCATTTATTGCGTGGGACTAAACCAAGATGACCGTTTTATAGTGTAGAGGGTAAAAAGTGACTGGTAGCTGACGATTGCCCAGTACCTTGGGTGGTTTGAAGGGGTAGTCGGGTGTGAAGGCGATGTCGAGGAAAAAGACCCCTCCCTCGTAAACAGAGCCCGGTGGTCCCAGGATGGTTGACCTCCACTCATAAATGTTGTCTCCTTTTGGACCAGCGCTGGAATTAAATGAGATAAAGTTACAGATTATGTTATACTATTAGCCTGGCCACAGATCTGTACTTTAGCCAACTCCTTTGTCGTTACCCACCTGGAAAACCAAAGGAGAACAGTCTCCCTAATTGGTGTTAACTGGACCACGTTCTTTGTTATTGCTCAGGTCACTTGTGTGTGTACTTCGTCTCATTGCCACAAGGGACAAATACCTTAAAGCATTCTCCTCACCAGTTTACGTAAAAAGCTGAGAGATAGGGCTAGAGAAATATAACCACTTAAATTCAGACCATCCATGATAAAAAAAAAATTGTTTTAACCATTTGAGGCTATATAGTGCTTGTTAACATTTACTTTGTTTACAAATGTCAGAGAGAAACAAGCTTATATATTTTTTTGGGGGGGGGTTATGATGGGGTACAACAGTTGAACAAAGCTCATATGGTTATAGAATAAGTTATGGGTATATTTAGTCCCATTTAGTCCCAAAATGGATGAATCAATTGTCCCTTTAAAGCTTACTGCACCTGCAAAAAACTTGTCTGAAACGGTTTAGAGCCTATTATCCCTTGGGTTGGTACCCAACACACAGCTTTATATTGCTTGAGAGAACAGTACATTCTCTCTCAAGCTTCAAAGAAGCCTCCATTCGCAACCAATCCCTGATGACGTGCCTCTGTATCGCGACCCATATTGACTTCCTCAGAGCAGATCAGCCTTCATCCTTGGTACATGCTGAACACGTAGTGGAAATTATCTAGAGTGATGACTACAAGGCTGATCCAACAATGTGGGAGACGTAAAATTATGCTTCATGTAGATTTCTAAACACCACCAGCAGTCAAAACATTTTGATTAAAATAGGTGCAGCTTTATTTTAACAGCATATGGGACAACATGAGAAATCAGAAAGTAACGCAATCCTTTATGAATAAGTGGTAAAATAATTATTGTTTGGAGAGTCGCCTGTAGGTAAGGACCATGGCAATACGCAAAACACTGGGGGCGGATTGAAAAAGAGAAGATGAGCTCAAATAAAACCAACCTGCAGTTTGGCGGAGGGTCCAGCGTGATATCTGCCAGCTCTTTCTGAATCCTGCAGAAACAAACATGCCTTCAGATCAATCATTGATTGCCCAGCCATACCTTACACATCTTTGTTTTCTCAGCCATGAACTTCCAAAGGTAAAGAAATGGCACAGATATTTTGGTCCAATACAGTGAGGCTAGAATATTTTTAAACAAATAAAGTACAGAGAACATTTTAGTGCTAGCTACAATCATCTAGGAGATTAACCCATACCTCTGACTAAATGTCACATTGTTGGTGTTGTGTGACAACCAGCCAATATTTAATGAGGTTTGGGTGTGTTACCTCTTTGCGCTGGTGGATAGCAGCTTGGAGGTCTTGCTCATACTGGCTTTGCTCTCCCGTTTCTTGCAAGGTGTGTCCTTCGGTTTGTTTTGATTGGAGGAGGAAGAAGACGAAGAGCTGGTGCTGACACACGAATCCTTATCCGACATACCGGTTTGGACAAGAAATTAGAAGGAACCTACAATGCGATTGTGATGCAGCAGTTGAAGAAAAAAAGCAGTAGCTTTGACAAATGAAATTGCTTTCAAGCCATTGCAAAATTAAGTAACGTTACAGTTATGACAGAACACCTTTGACGTTCTAGGAAAAATGGCTACCTCAACATAGCTTGCTGAGATTACCTAAAAACAAGCCACTTCAACACAGCTATGACTGGAAGTGACCTTTTCGTAGTAGGTTAGGAGAAGGTACGCAGTAGGTTAGGAGAATTAGGTTAAGTTTAGGAAAAGGTTTAGTGAAAATGCTCTCCTAACTTGCTAGGAAGAGTTACTTCCGGTCGTAGCTGTATCGAAGTGGCATGTTTTTAGGGAGTCCCTAGGCTTAGCGGCGATGCCAACAACCTGATGCATCTGGTTTACGGGGATACAGCTTATTCAACCTAGCTTCCTTTTCTGCTGAAACCTAGATGTGGAAAGTGTACTCAGGCGTTTTCTTTTACACCTGCTACGTTAGGTTATGGCAGAGGTTTCCAACAATTTTCAGTTACTGTAACACCGACGGAATTTTGCTCTGCCCAGAGTACCCCCTCATGTACATTTCACCAGTAGGCCTATGGTCTCATGAGTCTTCAAGTACCCTCTGTGGATAGGCCAAGTACCCTGGTTGGGAACCACTGGGTTAGGGAGTCCCATACAGCTTGCTGCTTGGCTAGTGCTCAGTTGAAATAAAGGTAATTGGCTAGCTGCCACCCCCATCCCTCCTCTGGCAATAATGTTGTGATTATGGATGGTTGAGCAAACAATGTTTGACAGCCCTGATATAGCAAGCCTCCATTATTCCCCAAATGTAATAGATAATGAATGATGTGAAATTGTAGCTAACTTACCGTCAGCTAATACTAAAGGCGCCCAGAAGGAACAAATGGATCCATGGTGGTGAACAACAGCTAGTTAGTTAAGTCTTTGTGGCCAACCATTTGATGGGAACATTCTCGGGCCTTCTTCACAGTAATTAATGTTAGCTTGCTAGCTAATATCTCTGGTCTGGAGTTACTTGCTATGGCCTCTTCGCTCCTGGAGTCCTGAAACGTTAAGACAATGATCTAACACATTAATTTGTGTGTAAATTAAGGTCTCTTGGAGCAAAGAGGCTATAGCAGTTTGCTAGCGAGTTCGCCTACAGTAGTTTACGTTTGCAATTGCTTGTGCCAAGTCAAGCTGGTTGGACTAGGTTTGGTTAACTAAGTGGACATTAACAGCTGGCTAGCATAATCATCTAGCTAGCTAGTTAACGCTAGTCACAAACGTCCGACCTGCTGATTTTCTCGCCCCCCGTTATTAGCCGACCGTTTGACTGCCCAGACCTTAGCCAACGTTAAGCTAGAAAGTTCGGAAAAATACTGTAGTTACATCAACGTTTACGCCCACCTCAACCTTTCAACATTGAGATATTTAACTTAGCTAACGTTAGTTGGCAAACAAGGTTACACCATAGTGAAACTAGTTTAGTTACTAACGTTACTAGCTTGAGCTAGCTAACGTTAATATTTATTTCCTGAGCCAGGCAGTGTCACCACAAATGTGTCTGTTGAGTCGTTAACTAGCCGTCTTTTCCAATACAAAACAAGTTGAATACACTCAGAGAACTTCAATATATTTTATAACTCATGAGGCATATTCAATATTAAAAGTAACGTCAGCCAAGTAGCAAATCACCTCCTTTGTGTCTGGATCTCTCCACTGCCTGAGCTCGTGCAAATCGCCTTCTGTGGAACGGAAGTGCCGCGGGTGCAGTGGATTCATATCGCGCACTCACAATAATGAAGGCAAATCGGCGCACAGGGATCATTCAACATTAGGTCTTCGTAGACTGATCTGACATTTTGATATCATACATTAAACAAAAGATGCACGAAAAAGCACATTTCGGATGAGGGCCAAAATCTAATTTGGAGCATCACTGAATATGGTGTCACCAAGTCAAGGTGAAAGAGAGGTTCATATATGGTCTATGGTTCATGCCCACCTCTAACCTCGACCTGTGATGCAGTTTCTTCTGCTGTAGTCTATTTGACCCTGGTTTCACTGATTCCCTGGGTTTCCCAGTTCATTATATGCTCAGGCACAGGTGTGTGTGTGTGTGTGTCAGTCATGAGGCAGAAGGCTGATAGGTGTTAAGATGTTAATCTCTGGACCTGTCACAGAGGGTTCACAGTTACAAAAGAGTATCTCACAAGCCAACCAGTGTTTTATTGGGTGCTTCATTAATACAAGTGCACAACAAACCACCCTGCCATGCCAGAGTAGCCAGTAAATGTACAAGTCCTGCCTCTTTCACAAGCAGACCTATATTTCTGTGGTCTGCCTCAAAAGCGTTTGAAAAAATACATACAGTACAAACAAAACCAGAAAGCGTAGAAGAGCATGACATGTCATTTGATGCAAATCTTCCTCCTGTTCCATGCAGATACCATTGATGACTGGAATAGGAAATTAAAAAATACACAAGAACCTAGAGTAAAGTAAAAAGAGTATATAATCTGCATTTTGTTCCTGGAGCCACTATGAAAACAAGGATACATACTGTATAGTTGAGGGACAATGCTTATTAGAATAATTGTCTTTTTTCAATACATTAATTCCAACATTCAGATATTGGAAAATAAAATCCCAATCTACTCTTTGTATAAAAAAAAGAAGCTTTCAAGTCAACAAGGAACAAAGGACAGTTCTTTACAAAGAAAAGGTAGATACAAAGTTTTGGGGGGGGGGGGATTACAGGTATAACATTGCACTTAGTGAGTGTGCTTTGAAAGGCTGGGGAGAGAGGTAGAGAAGTACAGTGGGGGTGGGGGGGGGGGGGTGACAGTGGAAAAGTCAGACAGGGGGCTCTATGTGGCGTATCTCTTTGTCCACTGCTTGGCTATTCTGTCATGTTCCGTTCTGTTTGTCAGGTATTGTGTGGCAATGCTCCCCACCAGAGGGTCCGCTGCAATGACAACAAAAAAAAGGATGCAGATCAGAGCATGCATTAATGAATAGGATTTCACCGGTGTATGGTTTTTTGGAGTTTAGAGCATATTATTACATTGTATTAAAATATGAATAAGATCATTTCAATTCCATCAACAGGTTCAACAGCAACAGAGCTACTGTCCCTGGGGAAGGGAATGCTGGAACACCACTAGAAGAGCTGCAGACAGTTATCAAAAGTATGAAATATTATCACCATCTCTGTGTGTAGATGTTTCCTGCTGAGAGTGTACATTATCTACACACAGAGATGGTGATAATCCTTCATGCTGTGAGTCTACATTATCTACACAGAGATGGTGATAATTCGTCATGCGGTGAGTTTACACTACCGCCATCTGTGTGTGTAGATAGTGTCAACTCAAATGTAATTTAAAATCAGTCATGAATTACCAACTGAAATGAGAACACTGCAGCTCATGATGTGGACATTGACAGGTCTCTTACCTGGGTTACAGTCTGTGAGCAGAGAGCAGATGGACAGCAGCACCTTGGAGATGGTGAGGGCAGGGCTCCAGTTGTCCTTCAGGATGTCCAGACAGATCACCCCCTGACTGTTGATGTTACAGTGGTAGATCCTCGTCCGAAATGTTACCTGGCGATTACAGGAAAAGAAAGCATTTATAGTTTAGAAACATGCTTCAGCGGCAATACTGGCAGTGGAATAGTCTAAATTGGACAAAATAGAAATGTAAGAAACAGAATTATGTAATTTCTTTGTTGAGAAGATGGTGACAACCCGTATAACACAGCTGCAGAGTTTTGATATACCATAAAAAATACCAGAAATATAATTTGCCTTCTAATTTCCTTAGGCTTTGATATAGCCAACAGGGGGCAGCATGGTGCATTTACCAATATGCAGAAAACCTTTATAATTGTCATGAAATTCCCCAGAAAAAAAAACATGCCTATCTCTAATCTCACTACAACCGTTACATATTAGTTTGAGAGGAAAACAATCATTCCTATAAGACTTTCACAGGGAATCAAATAATGGGTCAAAATGACTTTATTTGGTTTCATATGTGCTTAGGTCAAACCTTTGTACAACAAACATCCACACAAACGTCCCTGTTAAGTTTACTACCGTGTTTCTGATTGACAGTGAGTCTGACATCTGTTTAGGCCTGACACCTGACACTGGCCCAGTACTCCAATCACCAACATCTGGACAGACTGACCCTGACCTTGCAGAGGAAACTTCTAATGAGCCTTGGCATTTTGAACACACTGAGAATAAGACATGATAAATAACCCCACAATGGTGCACTCTCTGCCCCACTAACCCTAACAACCAAATCTTATACTTCCAATCTGTCCAACAAGCTTGTCAAACTGGAGTTTCAGTTAGGGGCTTGAAAAAAGCTCTGGTAAGAGTCTATAGTATACAGCAAAAGTCCAATGGAGCATGTATCCTGTGCTATAGTGACGGAAGGACTGGCTACAGATCACAGTGGGACAAAACACTTGAGCCCTCTGGCTACACTGAGCAGAGCTTGAGCCTGTGGATTTGTTTGAGTCTGCTGTCAAACAGTAGAGCCGGTTCTTACACAGCTCAGAGAGAAACAGAGACAAAAAGAGAGAATGAAAGAATGGGGGGAGGAAACAGACAAAATGAGAGAGAGAGTCAGAACTCAAAATGAAAGCAAGTGAGATGAAAATTGGGTTCTAAGAAGCACAAAGAGATATCCAAAAGCACATTTCATACACTTGATAATGACATCCACTCAACAACCGAAAATACTCCACAGGGTACATTTCATGAAAAGGCTAATAAAGAATGAATTGAAAATATGGACAGTGAACTGGTAAAGGCTTGAAGGAGCACACCAGATTTCCAGAAAATCATGTTAGCTGTTGAAATTACATTAAAGCAAGAGTTTTCCACAGAGGAAGAGAGCAGCACAATGGCACTAAAGCTATAAAACATTTGTGGTCAGTGTGGCAAGGGGTGCTGACCTTGGGTGGTTTGAAGGGGTAGTCGGGTGTGAAGGCGATGTCGAGGAAAAAGACCCCTCCCTCGTAAACAGAGCCCGGTGGTCCCAGGATGGTTGACCTCCACTCATAGATGTTGTCTCCTTTGGGGCCGGCGCTGAAACAGAAACATGTCAATATGTTTAGCAACTCGGGGCATTGGAATTGACAACCGGCTACTGACAGGGTAGCCTAAAGTAGACAAAGTCTGAGTCCAAGTGAGCAAGAGAGTGAGGAGGAAATGCTTGTTTCATACAAGTTAAAGAAGCAGAGATTGGAGATCCTCAGTCTGCTCTTTTTAGCCCGAGGTTTAGTTCTGTTCAATAATTATCACTCAAGCCATCTAGGTTGTGCTGCCAAAGCAAATCTGAAACATTATTAAACCCCCCCAAAATGTGCAACATTCAATGGCTAATATCACCATCCATCCATTGAAATAAGCAGTTTGTCAGTTGGATTGAGGAATCTCATTTCACAAATATAGAACAATAAAACAAATGGTCAATTCATACACAAAAATATAATTGTCTCTTGAAGGTCCTTTATTAGATGAGTAGTTATGTTGAATGGGGTGAGGGTCACATCTGTTGGATAGTCTGGTAATTAATGTAATTTCCATATTAAGTCTCCACCCTCCCCCAACAGAAGACTGTCTGGAACACCGACCAGATCTGAAAGCCCAGGACAATGCGGAATTCCTCAGATTTCATGGCATTTCTGTACATGAACTTTAACATCGACTAAACCCACAGGCGCACACAAATGACTACACACACACACACGACTGCTCACAGACACTTACACATACTTAGAGATTGGGAGCAGGATTGCAGTAGCACAGAAAATGCTTGACTATCAAAGTCACCAATAGCTTTGCTCATGTTGACAAGCTCCAATAATCTGTGACTGATAATTCCAAATGGCTATGTCAGAATGAAATGACAAGCAAGTTATGCTTTCTCCGCAACATAATAACCTCAAATAGCACGACTTGAGTATCAAACAAGTGTCTGGCTCAATGCATGCCCATGAGAATGGATCAGTCTCCACAAATAGAATGAAAGGACTAGACACTTCCTCTTTCCTGTAGTGTCAACACATGCAGATTTCACTTATCTTGTTCGAAGCCTTCTTTAATTAGTTCATTATGATCCATTCTTCCCCAGGGACTTGAATATTTTTCAATCGCTGTTTTGTGCCCATAAGAGCAATGCGAATCTGGACTTATCTTGATGAGGTACAAAGGAAATTTTATACTGGTATGATTTGGAAATTACCTAAGCATAGCATCTGGAGACCATGTTGGGCAATATTCATTGTCAGTGCATTGCAACAGGCCAGATGTGGCCTATTAATAGCTAGCTGTAATAAATCTAAGAAATATTCTGATGTTGCTTAGGTGGGTGAGGTAACCCCTGCACTGTTCATGGAGAAAATCAGTTGCAACCAGACAGGGAGAACTGTTTTTATGTGGGTGGGGGAATAAGTTATTTACTCATCAACACATCCCTGCATCAGAGGTAATCTGCAGAATTAATGTGTCATGTTCATAAGGCCCGAAACGGAAGAAAGATTAGTAAAATGGGAAGGTTGTATGTGAAATTATCCAATGAGAACTCCTTGTTTTCATTTTCCGTTGAAAATGGTTTTGCCACAGTGTGCCATTTTGAACACCACACTTTGGCTGTAGGCAATTTCCTTTTCAATACTTACGGAAAAATGCAAATTTAATCAAGCGTCTACATTCAACATGATTCAAGGTGAAAAACTCAATGTAGCTTGATGCAATATAAAAATATATATTTTTCCTCCCACTGTGCCAGATGTGTGATCCTTTTCAAAGCAGCACAGATACAGGGACTCTTTCATGTCCTTTGAGGCCAATCACTTTTGAGCTCAGAAGAGATAGATGAGACAGCATGGCAGAGGATCCACTCTACACAACCTCTGTGTAGATCTGACAACACATGGACCTCTAGGTAAAGGCTAAGTCAATAGTTTAAAGTACATGCCAGGACTGGAGGTTGCCCGGCAACCCCCACCCCACCAGCAGCAGGGGTTGTGGTGCTTTGTGATGGCTGCCTGAGCGCTGGCTGGGCATTCAGGACTTGACTGACAGTCTCTCATTAGACCAGTGGAGTGGGAGAGCAGGGGAGCACGGTCGAGGCCACAGCATTGGACTGAGACGGAGAGAGGCTGTCTAGGTTTAGGATATCGACTGAATCAGCATCCTGAATGGCTGAGAGGGAAAGGGAGATACTGCTCATCCTTACATCCTGCTTTGGTCATGGGATGAATAGGGATGTTTTATAGCAGATCCTATTCACCTAGCAAGGGGTATGATCATTACTGAGCAACTTTAAAATGCACAATGATTTTAATGCTAGTCAGAGGATTGCAATTTAGGATGCTTAAACATTTATAGGAAAATAAAGTGCCTGCTCAAAATCTTACGTCAAGCCGCAAGACGTTAGGAGACTGATAATGCACCAAAATATCTGTTTTTGTCATGTGGCATAATCTAACCCCAGACAGTACTTTCACTGCACCTAGGCCTATAGCTGAATACTGCGATTTCGCAACAGTAATAGAGCTCTCCTCGCTCTACTATGGGAAAACTCTTATCCATTAATGCAGACATATCTAGTTAAGTTCAATACACATGACATTAAACATGAATTCGCTACGGTTTGCAATAATATCCTCTGTGTGACTTGAGAGTTATAATAAATCTGTTGTACATCGGTAGATTTCTTTGAGTCACTGAGTATTTGGGTCATTTCTTCCAAGAATCTGGGATACATTAGTGTGCGGGTGTCCGTGAGAATCTACCACTAGCCATCCTCTGCGATTACACTCATGTGGGAATGGCTCCAACAGCTGGAGTGCTGCCTCTGCAACAGAATGCAACCAAACAGAATCCCCAAATAAAACCCTTCAGGCCCGATTTACTCTGCTTTCAAACCGCTGTGGAACTCACTTATCTTGATCGAATCCAAATAAAAAACAATGCCAAGCTAAAACATGTCATGCTCGCCAGTTAGCTAGGCATGGTCAACTCCTTTTTAACATGATACAACACGTATCTGATGTTTTATCCTTTGATCATGCAATATTCTAAATGGAATAATAAACGGGTAAATCTGGCATACATATGGAAACTGTCAATTCATGAAAGACAGCTATTCATATGACCGCAGACACCAAACCACTGACAAGATCGTCTACATGATGTTGAACGACGACATGGACAAACCACATACATATCATAATGAACCATGTTCATTTCATGTATGCTCTTACATGCACAGAGGACAAAGAATCTATTCTGAAATACGTCTCATTACTGCCTTCATTTTGTTCGACCCCAGAAAGAGTACCTGCTGCCAATGCAGCAGCTAATGGGGATCCATAATAAATACAAATGACACCATTACAATATCAAATATGCTAGGCTGGCTGACACAAAGAAACCCTTAGAAAATGTCATTTTTATGGCGGCCGTGTACTGCACGCCTTCTCAATGTATACACCGTTACACACACACACACACACACACACACACACACACACACACACACACACACACACACACACACACACACACACCAAAGTTGTAGTTACTAGAAACTATCCATGTAACAAGCTGTGATCCACAAAGTAACGGAGACCAGACATAATTTCCATATATTATTGAATAACCTTTCCTTGCAGTGGCTGTGAGAGACTAGTGCACCCTGTGCCCCATTTACCATGGTCAATATTACATGATTCCAGACAATCTAGAGATTGTGCCAACATGCCATAACCTTTATCATATGGTATGGCGATTATAGTAATCTCTGGCAAACCTTCCCTCCCCGGGCTATCTACAGCTCTGGTAGTATCAACAGCTCTGGTAATTCTCCCTGACATTAGGGAAGAGGTTGAGTTGACAAGCTGATGCAGACAGGTAATCAGCCTGTGTCATTGATCTTACTCATGATGACAGAGACAAGCCCATGACAGTGTTCTACCGCTGCGGACCTCAGTTACAGGTAACATTGCTTGATTGCATGTGTGCGCGAGACAAAATCCCTCAACTCAGACCATTCTGGGAGGGCCCATGCCGTTCACTTTCAATATTTATGGAATTTAGTGGGGTGTTTTCTGGCAAACACTCACTGTGCGTAGGAGTGTGTCTGTTCAGCAGAATGTCTAAAATGTTCTCTCTATTCCACCTTTGACATCTGCTGTGCAGCCAGAGACAAGAGAGCACAGAAGGTTATGGGAGTGTAATTTATTCCTCATCTTATTAGCTTGTTGACACAAGCTAATAACTGCAGAAGACAGACAGAACCAAGCACAGAGACACAAACTATGCCAGCATTTGTAGTTCAGTTCAAGGTCAAACAAACTGTCAATGGGTACAAAATAAATAATTCAAATATATGTTGCCAGAAGCCAAAGTACCAACAACCATATTAAAATCAAAAATGAAAAGGCATGTTCATGTTCATGTGTTGAGTTGTTAACATACAAGGCCAGGGAACCTTATGGATGTAGAGTTTAGAGAACGTACCCTCTTTTGCAGTACCAATTGAACATGTGCTTGGTGCAAGCGGCCCAATCCTGCAGAACTACAATTCCTTAAAATAATTGAGCAAAAACCTTTTACACCTCAAGCTGTTCAGGATGTTGCTGTATAAAAATGGTCTCAAAATTGACCGCCACAGCAAAGGTGTTATATAAAAGACTAACGGAACCCGTAATTGAATGTGATTCAGTCTTTTTAATGCTGCCATGTGCAAATAGAGCTATTATCTTAATTATTCACCATTCCAGTTCATTTCCCTTAGGCACTTTTCTTTACTAATGGCATAGCCATTCAGTTAAGATCTTCTGTTCCATTGGCGCGGCGGCTGTGGCGGTTATCAGAAAGGGAACTTAATGAAGCAATCTTCGTTTCCCCTGACCGTGAAAGCAAAGCCCCGACAACCAATTACCATGTAGCTCAGCAGCAGAGGTGACACCTCCCTCCCCGGCCTTTCGTCTTTATTTGCACAAATGACATGGTTTGTTTTTAAATCAAGCCTTTTTATTGTTCATCCTTACTATGAATACTGTAATTATTTGCCTGTGATTTATCCTGAAACAAGCATTTATGGCAGAAATGGTTGAATATGTGCACAGTTTCCTTGAGTCCACGTGAAGCACATATCAATATTTACCCCTAACAGACCATTTCACATGCTGGTTCAATCAATTTAAACTACCTTCCATTTGGTCTTGATGAGAATGTGTACTTCGGAAGGTACTTCAGATACTTTTATGACATCAATAGGTAATCAAATATTTTCTATTCCCATTCCTCCATTCTAATTTCTGAAGATTTTTCTGAAAAACGGGGACTTTGGTAGGTAAGCATTATCCTCCTCTCAGCCTTGCTGGTGTCTCAGGACTCAATAAATAATGTAGAGCATATATCATTATCATAATACACAGGCTTCACATACATTAATGACTCAAAAATGAGTCATTAAAATGTTTTTTTAAATCACTTAATCCACAGAGTTTGTGTGTACTGAACTGAAGTATGTCACAACAAACAAAAGAGGCCATACTTGAAGTAGCTACATCAGAAAAGCACTGCTGCTCTCACTCTAAACCCTTAACCATTCAGCCACGACCAGAGTATTTTTCAATACACATAACCCCCCCCACAAAGCTTCAGCGCCCGGGGCAGTTGCTCGGCCTTGTGGCCAAGGAAATGGACTCGTTACCAGAAGGTTACTGGCAGAGATGAGTGGTGCGGTGTTATTCGTTGGTGAAGCACGATATGTAGCCTGGCTCCCATCTCTATTCAGCTATTACATTTCACTCCTTTGGCAATTCTATCATTAAAGAGCTTGAGAAGATCAAAGGATTTGATCCGGATTCGTTAACCCTCACCGCTATCATCCAATCACAGCGTTTATGCAAATGCAACTGATAGCAAAAGGTTCCAATTTACTTCATAAATTTGATTGGAAACACTCTAGCATTGGGTATTCTGATGTAATACATTTCATTGTAAACATAAACATTGGGTGTTGGAAGAACAGAGGATTCCCCATTTAATGCATTTTTACCATCAGCCAATGTGATCACATAACATCAGAGAAGCTGAACAACAACACAAACGCAACATGCAACAATTTCAAAGATTTTACTGAGTTACAGTAAGGAAATCAGTCAATATAAATTAATTAGGCCCTAATCTATGGATTTCACATGTTGGTCACAGATACCTTTAAAAAAAAGAAAAGAAAGTAGGGGCGTGGATCATAAAACCAGTCAGTATCTGGTGTGACCATTATTTCCCATTTCTCCTTCGCATAGACTTGATCAGGCTGTTGATTATGGCCTGTGGAATGTTGTCCCACTCCCCATCAATGGCTGTGCAAAGTTGCTGGATATTGGCAGTAACTGGAACACGCTGTTGTACACGTTGATCCAGAGCATCCCAAACATGCTCTATGGGTGCCATTACTGGTGGGTATGCAGGCCATGGAAGAACTGGGTAATTTTCAGCTTCCAGGAATTGTATACAGATCTTTGCAACATGGGGTCATACATTATCATGCTCAAACGGCAGCGGATGAATGGCACAACAATTTATTTATTTTTATTTCACCTTTATTTAACCAGGTAGGCTAGTTGAGAACAAGTTCTCATTTGCAACTGCAACCTGGCCAAGATAAAGCATAGCAGTGTGAACAGACAACACAGAGTTACACATGGAGTAAACAATTAACAAGTCAATAACACAGTAGGAAAAAAAGGGGAGTCTATATACATTGTGTGCAAAAGGCATGAGGAGGTAGGCGAATAATTGCAATTTTGCAGATTAACACTGGAGTGATAAATGATCAGATGGTCATGTACAGGTAGAGATATTGGTGTGCAAAAGAGCAGAAAAGTAAATAAATAAAAACAGTATGGGGATGAGGTAGGTAAAAATGGGTGGGCTATTTACCGATAGACTATGTACAGCTGCAGCGATCGGTTAGCTGCTCAGATAGCAGATGTTTGAAGTTGGTCAACGGAAGGCAGGCTATAGCATATGCGTCCGAATGGTGATTGGGAGGGCGCGAGTTGAGATTGACAAATAAAAATAGCTACTTTTCAATTAATCGTGGCCACCAAATTTATCACGCGATTGCATTTAGAATTGTTATTTGTGCCGCAATGACTGAGCTTACAAAAGCAGGTTTCACTCCAGTAGCCTACAGGCTTTTGAGGAGAAGTCTTCCCATGCGATCATTGATTTGAATGGGGATGCCTGTTCTATTAATTCTATTTCTATGGCAGCACATGCAGTCCGGAGCTGGGAAAGGAGAAAATGTCGAAAGGAAAAATGTGCCCCCCCCAAACAAATATATACATTTATTTTTGTTTTATTACAAAGGCCGCGTCATTTGGCTGGCCAATTACCAGCATCCAAAATTCCATGACTGTCACAGCCCTATCGGTATCCTGTATTACCTCATTAAAAAGTTTGTCCAACTGATTAAATATTTTAGGCCTAAGCCACATTTCTGTGCCAACATGGCAGAAGTTATTATTAATTTACATACATTCTCAGGTTATTACTCCTCTAATAATGACACTTAATTTACAAGTTGTCACCACCAGAAATCTCTGTCGATTATGATGAACACATTGTACATTTGTGTCTGTACAATAGAAATAACTGAGATGGTAAAATAGAGCCTAATTCCTCTTGGAACGAACGGTCTATTGTTTGTAATTCGTTGAAACCCATTAAACTTTGAGATGGTATCCCTGCCAAAATGGTAATGGAATCGAAGAGCAACTGTTTACTTAGGAGTTATTTGTTCCTTTGTCAAGATTTCACTGTTTGCTTACTGTGGATTACAATCCTGTCCGTCTCAATGTCCTGAACAGCTTCGGTGAACCAATTGTGTAATGGCTAGACTTCACCATAGAGTGGCCACGTGATGTGTCACACTTGGTGTCCCCTAGAAAACATTAATAACATTTGGGACAAATGTTTGTGGGAAGCGCTGCACAAACGAGGACATTGAGAATCCAATGAAACGCATGAATCAAGACAGGCGGAGTTAGCTTTCAAACAAGTGCCTTGATGAAGGACAATAAGGATACATTAACGTGAGATGATGTCTGAGGTCTGGAACAGAGCATGCTACCTTTAGCCACAACACAAAATGACCCTGCTGCAAAAGGATTTTAACGTTTAGTACATAATGTTGCTTGATGAGTGGTTAGGCTATTAGCTGGCCAAAAGTAGGCTACATGAAAAGTGCATTACTGTTAATATAACCATGTGTTCGTTTATGTAAATCAATTCTCAGCAACAAAATACTGATCAAATTAAGATCCTGTATTTGTACTAGGGTTTAATATGTTCCCTGTATTTTACAAAATGTTCCATCCCAAGATTAAATCACTTTTCTCCTGAGTAACCCGGAATTTCCCGCCAAAATCAGAAGTGTCATTATAAAGCATATAAATATGTCTGGATTTGATTAAAGCTTAAAGCATGAAAATTCAAACCTGATGCTACCTGAGCCACATGATGAGCTCTACATTAAACACATTTTAGGAGCCCTAACCCCAAAAAGCTTATCCAATAGGTGTACATATGATAGGCTATAGCAGCACATTACGTATGACAGAAAAACATAAAAGCCCATAGATGTTTTCTCTCTTGGGTAAATAAATGAAACAAGCTCCAGTAATCTTGGACGGTATTACTGTACTGTATTATTGTACTGTATTATATGGACTGGAACTATGCACCTCGCTCGAACCATGAAGCTGGGAGAGAACACGCAATGCTGGTGGAAGACATGCACACAGAAACCCCAAAATAAAATAAAACAAATCCCACCCCAGACATTGGTCATGATAGTGAAACTGATCAGCAATGTGTTTATGTTGTAATGCTATGGATGTTTATCACTAAACCACCAATACACACCAGGCCACACCCACATTGTAAAAACCAAACCCAGACATTATGATAGGGAATTTGATCATTGATGTTTATGTTGTAATCCTACAGATGTTGGGCCATCAGGACATGCCAGTTTTACACTAAAAGGATTTTGATTTTGAAATATAATAGGGTCCATTTACAATTTGTATAATTAGACGTGCTTGACTGGGATGCAAGAATGCAGGCGCTGTCTTTTCCCAAGTTGGTCCATTAGACGTTTTTCATCTAAAATCACAAAATGACATTATGCTATTGAGACCTCCGATTGTTCTCCATTAAGGGTTTATATACTTTTAACCACATTTCCATTACTATAGCCTACATGAAAAAGTAAGCATTATTGACTGGAAGGCTGCCGTGTCTGATCCCATGTAGACCTACCATATCCTGCCGTTATGCCCATGATCAAGGCGCTTAACCCCCCCCCCCCACAAAGTAGAACTCCACTGTCAGTCAAGTTGGCAACACGTGGTCAACCTTTCTTCTGGAGAGCTCCTGGGTGTGCAGGCTTGGCTTTTGATTCAGCCCTGAACCACCCAAGTCTACTTATCAAGATCATGTTGAGCAGTTGATGTGGCGGTTAGGCCAGGGCTTGAACAAAAGCCTGCACACCCAGTAGCTATCCTGGAGGATGGTTGCCACTATTTCAACATTACAAACCAATACCTTTGTCATCTAACTATATTCGGCTAAAATATTCATGTTTCAGGGGAGATAGATGCACATTATTTGTCGCAATCATATGGCTACTGTTAAATAGAGGGCAATTCCAGCAGATTTATTTTAGGCTATCCACAGTGCCTGTGGAAAGGCAACAATGACAATAAAGCTTAGTTAGTTAACTAGCGAGATAGCCAATTTAAAACATAACTGCTACAAGTTATGTAGTATGTCTGTTGTCTGTCATTTTATACCTGCAGCTGAAATCTCTATCCTTGGGAAACGGCCCACTCGCACTGGCATACACACAGACACGCACTGAAGGGTCATTCCAATGATGGTTGATATGTCGATTTTTAAGTGAGTGATTGATAATATTTAAACGCGTGCCTTGAGGAATTACATTAACAAAACATTCTGAAACTAATTTTCATGACCGTACAAACCCTCATTTGATCATTTGGAGCAGCGCATGTGCATTTATGTCGGCGCATTTTCAATCTGCGCAATCTCAAAACAGCCCACTGTCACCCATAGATTCACAGACAAGCAGCAAATACTTGAACAAAGCAGAATCAGAAAGGAATGCCCATTCTCCATTGCTATTCAATGCAGATCCCGCCGTCATTCCACTTTGATTAGCCTCGATGTGTGAATCTGGGACAGCGATAGGATACTTTGTTTTAAAGAGGAGCTGGTATGCAATTCCCCCAAAAATGACAGGTGCGTGTACATTGCTCCGTACAGCTCCAGCCCAAGTCAAGCACGGATCATTTGTAGGCTGATGCATTAGCCTACCTTTCATAATATTTCCCCTAATGTTGTATTACCTTCTCTTTCATGCTCAATTGTTCCTTTTTTCCTTCGTCGCTCTCAACAGTTAAATGAAATACGCTTGGTTCTCCCCTCATCATCATCATCATTGTAATGACATGCTTGAACAATGACTAGGATGCAGACGGCGTTCGCTTCTCTTCACAAACAGAATGGTTATGAAGAAATAACCGCTAAAGCCTATCGCCATCAAGAGTGCTCGTTCTCCTTTCAAACTCCCCAGAAGTTATTTTGGCTGCTGTATTTAACTTTCAGCAAATAAGAACAAGCATGCATCCCTCTTTGAATTATCTATTAGAACTGCACAAAACAAAATGTCCAACAAGCTATTATAGTCTAGCTTTTCCTGGGGCTCCACAAGAGCTAAGGAGAAGCCATTGGAGAGCTAATAGTACTCCATTTAATGTATTACCTAAAAGAGGCAGGCTAGGACATCATATACAGTGCCTTGCAAAAGTATTCACCCCCTTGGCGTTTTTCCTATTTTGTTGCCTTACAACCTGTAATTTAAATGGATTTTATTTGTATTTCATGGACATACACAAAATAGTCCAAATTGGTGAAGTTCAAAAAAATAAAAACAGAAAGGTAGTGTGTGCATATGTATTCACCCCATTTGAAATGAAGCCCCTAAATAAGACCTGGTGCAACCAATTACCTTCAGAAGTCACATAATTAGTTAAATAAAGTCCACCTGTGTGCAATCTAAGTATAAATATCTCAAGAAAAATAAAGGGAACACTTAAACAACACAATGTAACTCCAAGTCAATCACACTTCTGTAGGCCTCCCGGGTGGCGCAGAGGTTAAGGGCGCTGTACTGCAGCGCCAGCTGTGCCATCAGAGTCCCGCGACCGGGAGGTCTGTGGGGCAACGCACAATTGGCCTAGCGTCGTCTGGGTTAGGGAGGGCTTGGTCGGTAGGGATGTCCTTGTCTCATCGCGCACCAGCGACTCCTGTGGCGGGCCGGGCACAGTGCGCGCTAACCAAGGTTGCCAGGTGCACGGTGTATCCTCCGACACATTGGTGCGGCTGGCTTCCGGGTTGGATGCGCGCTGTGTTAAGAAGCAGTGCGGCTGGTTGGGTTGTATATCGGAGGACGCATGACTTTCAACCTTCGTCTCTCCCGAGCCCGTACGGGAGTTGTAGCGATGAGACAAGATAGTAGCTACTACAACAATTGGATACCACGAAATTGGGGAGAAAAAGGGGGTCCAATTTTTACAAAAAAAATAAAAATAATAATCACACTTCTGTGAAATCAAACTGTCCACTTAGGAAGCAACACTGATTGACAATAAATTGTGCAAATGGAATAGACAACAGGTGGAAATTATAGGCAATTATAGGCAATTATAGACACCCCCAATAAAGGAGTGGTTCTGCAGGTGGTGACCTCTCAGTTCCTATGCTTCTTGGCTGATGTTTTGGTCACTTGTGGCTCAGGTAGTGCAGCTCATTCAGGATGGCATATCAATGTGAGCTGTGGAAAGAAGGTTTGCTGTGTCTGTCAGTGTAGTGTCCAGAGCATGGAGGCGCTACCAGGAAACAGGCCAGTACATCAGGAGACGTGGAGGAGGTCGTAGTAGGGCAACAACCCAGCAGCAGGACCGCTACCTACGCCTTTGTGCAAGGAGGAGCACTGCCAGAGCCCTGCAAAATGACCTCCAGCAGGCCACAGAAACAGAGGTGGGGGTTGTGCTTACAGCCCAACACCGTGCAGGATGTTTGGCATTTGCCAGAGAATACCAAGATTGGCAAATTCTGGCGCCCTGTGCTCTTCACAGATGAAAGCAGGTTCACACTGAGCACATGTGACAGACGTGACAGAGTCTGGAGACCGGTTTGGCGGTGGGTCAGTCATGGTGTGGGGTGGCATTTCTTTGGTGGGGCCTTACAGCCCTCCATGTGCTCGCCAGAGATAGCCTGACTGCCATTAGGTATCGAAACGAGATCCTCAGACCCCTTGTGAGACCATATGCTGGTGTGGTTGGCCCTGGGTTCCTCCTAATGCAAGACAATACTAGACCTCATGTGGCTGGAGTGTGTCAGCAGTTCCTGCAAGAGGAAGGCATTGATGCTATGGACTGGCCCGCCCGTTCCCCAGACCTGAATCCAATTGAGCACATCTGGGACATCATGTCTCACTCCATCCACCAATGCCACGTTCCACCACAGACTGTCCAGGAGTTGGCGGATGCTTTAGTCCAGGTCTGGGAGGAGATCCCTCAGCAGGCCATCCGCCACCTCATCAGAAGCATGCCCAGGCGTTGTAGGGAGGTCATACAGGCACGTGGAGGCCACACACACTACTGAGCCTCATTTTGACTTGTTTTAAGGACATTACACCAAAGTTGGATCAGCCTGTAGTGTGGTTTTCCACTTTAATTTTGAGTGTGACTCCAAATCCAGACCTCCATGGGTTGATAAATTAGATTTCCATTGATCATTTTTGTGTGATTATGTTGTCAACACATTCAACTATGTCAAGAAAAAAGTATTTAATAAGAATATTTCATTCATTCAGATCTAGGATGTGTTATTTTAGTGTTCCCTTTATTTTTTTTGAGCAGTGTATATATATACACATACACACACACACACACTTGTCACTCACCTTTCAGAACAGATTAGGCCCCAGAGTCTGCAACACCCCTAAGCAGGGGGCACCACAAAGCCCAAAGAGCTCTCCAAACAGGTCAGGGTGGGGTTATAAAAAAAGATGAGACTTTGAACATTCCACTGAGCACCATTAAATCCATTATTTAAAAAAATTGAAAGAATATGGCACCACAACAAACCTGCCAAGAGAGGGCCACCCACCAAAACTCACAGACCAGGCAAGGAGGGCATTAATCAGAGAGGCAACAAAGAGACCAAAGATAACCTTAAAGGATCTGCAAAGCTCGACAGCGGCGATTGGAGTATCTGTCCATAGGACCACTTTAAGGCATACACTCTACAGAGCTGGGCTTTATGGAAGAGTGGCCAGAAAAAAAGCTATTGCTTAAAGAAAAAAATAAGCAAACGCGTTTGGTGTGTGTCAAAAGGCATGTGGGAGACTCTCCAAACATATGGAAAAAGGTGCTCTGGTCAGATGAGACTAAAATTGAGCTTTTTGGCCATCAAGGAAAACGCTATGTCTGGCACAAACCCAACACCTCCCATCATCCTGATAACACAGCCCCACAGTGAAGCATGGTGGTGATAGCATGTTGTAGGGATGTTTTTCATCAGTAGGGACTGGGAAACTGGTCAGAATTGAAGGAATGGATGGCCCTAAATACAGGGAAATTCTTGAGGGAAACCGGTTTCAGTCTTCCAGAGATTTGAGACTGGGATGGAGGTTCACCTTCCAGCAGGACAATTACCCTAAGCATACTGCTAAAGCAACACTTGAGTGGTTTAAGGGGAAACATTTAAATGTCTTGGAATGGCCTAGTCAAAGCCCAGACCTCAATCCAATTGAGAATCTGTGGTGTGACTTAAAGATTGCTGTACACCAGCGGAACCCATCCAACTTGAAGAGGCTGGAGCAGTTTTGATTTGAAGAATGGGCAAAAATCCCAGTGGCTAGATGTGCCAAGTTTATAGAGACATACACCAATAGACTTGTAAGGCAACAAAATAGGAAAAATGCCAAGGAGGTGAATACTTTTCCAAGCCACTGAATATAAAGGGATCTCAAAGTATTGTAAGAGTGACATTTGTGTTTTGCTTTGCCTCATTACTCCAGCACTCTCCTATTTGAAATTAACAATGACTATGAGGTTCAAATGCAGACTGTCAGCTTTAATTTGAGGGTATTTTCATTCATATTGGGTGAACCATTTAGAAACTACAGCACTTTTTGTACACCAGGTTTAAAAAAATATATGTCATGACATTTTTCGGTGACAAAACCAAATACGCTAGACAAGGTGAGATCTGTTGTGTCTGTAAAATTAATTGTACGGCAAATGTCGGTGGAAATGCTTTTCTGCTCAAAAATTGATATAAACCTTCATATCGACGTAAACTTGGAGTAATGCGATGACGTGTGGTACTCCCACTACGACTTGTCGGGAAAGCATGCAATTTATTAGGCTACAGATGGCTGATGAAATAAATGATGATGAACTTCACATGGTGGTGAAAGTGCAAGGTGATGAGCTTGATGATCCTTTCCAATAAACATCTAGGGTCTTATTCTGGTGACATGATGATCACTGCTTGGCTGCGGTTTGAAAAATAAAAATGATTTTGCCCCTTTGTCCATAATAATCTCACCATGTAGTCTTATTTACATTAGTATTCAGACCCTTTGCTATGAGACTTGAAATTGAGCTCAGGTGCATCCTGTTTCCATTGATCATCCTTGAGAGGTTTCTACAACATGATTGGAGTCCACCTGTGGTAAATTCAATTGATTGGGCATGATTTGGAAAGACGCACACCTGTCTATATAAGGTCCCACAGTTGGCAGTGCATGTCAGAGCAAAAATCAAGCCATGAGGTCGAAGGAATTGTCCGTAGAGGCCCGAGACAGGGTTGTGTCGAGGCACAGATCTGGGGAAGGGTACCAAAAAATGTCTGCAGCATTGAAGGTCCCCAAGAACACAGTGGCCTCCACCATTCTTAAATGGAAGATGTTTGGAACCACCAAGACTCTTCCTAGAGCTGCCCTCCCGTCCAAACTGAGGAGTCGAGGGAGAAAGGCCTAAGCCAGGGAGGTGAGCAAGGACCCGATTGTCACTGACAGAGCTCCATAGTTCCTCTGTGGAGATAGAACCTTCCAGAAGGAAAACCATCTCTGCAGCACTCCACCAATCAAGCCTATATGGTAGAGTGGCCAGACGGATGCCACTCCTCAGTAAAAAGGCAGATAACAGCCCGCTTGGAGTTTGCCAAAAAGGCACCTAAAAGACCCTCTCAGACCATGAGAAACAAGATTCTCTGGATTGAAGAAACCAAGATTGAACTCTTGGCCTGAATGCCAAGCGTCACGTCTGGAGGAAACCTGGCACCATCCCTACAGTAAAGCTTGCTGGTGGCAGCAGCATAATGCTGTGGGGATGTTTTTCAGTGGCAGGGACTGGGAGACAAGTCAAGAGAGGGAAAGATGAACGGATGTGTTATGTGTGACGATGGCTAATCTTTAACTGCTGCCATATTGTAGTTCCTGTCTGCCTCCTGGTGAGTTTAGCATTGTTTCCACTGCAGTCATTAAGCTGAGGCCACGGCAAAGAAATATGGAACATGAAAAAATATTCTACCGAGGTGCACTTTGAACATGATAGAACAGTCCTCTGCAAACAAAAAATGTAATGAATAAAAAATTGCAGACAACCCCATAGTAGAATGGTTTCTATTTACCTAGTCGGCTTGTTGTTGTGTGTTCTATGCAAGATAAATATTCCTCTCGAGGCACATTCAAATTATGGGGAACATGGGGAAACATGCATTTTGACAAGTAGTCAATGCACAACAATTCTTGCAATAGCTGGGAAAACAGCAGCTTTAATGGCATTTGTTAAATAGAGGAGGATCCCAGCCTTCCATTCCTACTTTTATTTCTCAACTTCTAAATATGTGCGAACTGCACCATTTAAAAAAGTTCAGCACATGAATGCTAAATGTAACTCGGGTATTAATAATAATGTTTGAGGAGTGACTGTGTGATAATGGTGATAATGCTTTTTGCTAATAGCATACCTGATAATATGGACATTCCCTCACAACATTTCCCCCCCACTTCACATTTTTGCAGAGGAAACACTGCAGCTTAGCCAATATTCACAATGATGATGAAAAAATTACATGAAATTGCTAATTAGACTGCGTGTCGGTGTCTTGCTGCCGAGCATGTATCTGGACAGGTGAAAATAGTCTGACAATGGGAGAGTTTGTTTATGCTGATATCATGGCGTGACTAACTAGCTGCATGCAACTCAGCAGATAACTGGCTAGCCTGACAGTTGTATACAACATGAAGTTTGTAGGCTACACCAGTGACCAGACAAAGGCGATCAAGGAGGGGGAGCGGCAGCGGAGCACCCAGCACAGCAACTACGTAGGAAGCGGAGTGGCTACATTAAAAATAATCTTGCACATGGGCAGAAATATCTGTATTTTTAGCCTGGGCAAATTGGGATACAGAAACTCTGTATCCATAACCACTCTGTATAATTTAACAGTTCTATTTCACATCATGCTGTTCATTTACCACTTTCTCGCAGTTATTTATCCCGGGAAATGGGAGTGGGTTTGAACGGGAAATCCTGATAACTTGGTTCCCGTTATTAAACCCTAATCTGTAAACATACAGTATTTTGCACCACTGGGAAACAACCATTATCAGAAGGTCATGAACAGGCTGCATGAGAACAAATGTCGTAAACCATCAACGATCTACACTAATTAGTTTTCAAATAAATGTTCTGTTCCAGAGTCATTCTCACGAATCTTGGATATATGTGCTGAAATTCTTGAAAGTTCACCTGCAAATGACAATGATCAAGTATATTTCACAGAGGCGACTGTGGCGCACGTTCCCTCGCCATCATGAATATTGATAACTTCACTGCTGTGGCCTTGTAGACATTAAGTCCCCTGGTAAAGCCTGTGAAAAATGGCTCCGAGTTTGTCACTCCCACAGAACCCCAGAGGGACCCAACGCAACATTAATAAGCAGCAGTCACTCAGTCACAGTAGTGGAG
Source organism: Oncorhynchus kisutch (assembly GCF_002021735.2). Lineage (NCBI taxonomy): Eukaryota > Metazoa > Chordata > Actinopteri > Salmoniformes > Salmonidae > Oncorhynchus > Oncorhynchus kisutch. Next base: position 59,060,360 of record NC_034186.2, read on the forward strand.
ATGATCCCATCGTTTAAAGGGGGATGGAGATCAGTGTGGGTATTATTGGTCCACAATGTCATGTTATAAATCCTGCTGAGTGCAGACTCTTCCTATGGGCCTGTCTGCCTAACATCATCAAAAAGTGACACGGTTTGGTTTGGGCATCTTTAAGGGCATTACATCATGCCATTTGGATTCAGAGGCCAGCAGAAGCTATTTGTGCTGAAGACTGACAGTGTTAATCAAACAAATTAGTGTGCATCTGGCCTCAAGAGAGACGTGTCCAGTGCTACAGTAGGCTATACATCAATGGCAACATTCAGTCAGAATAAATGCTATTCTGTTGCAGACCCATTTCATTGTTTCATCACATAAACATTGCTGTTTGCAATATTTGAAATATCTACAGCAATACTTGAAATATCTGACAGTTAGAGAAATCACAATGCCCAAAGCCTATTTGGTTAAAACTGGTTTCACATCATCACCCTGGACGGTTCTGACCTAGAATATGTGGACAATTATAAATACCTAGGTGCCTGGCTAGACTGTAAACTCTCCTTCCAGACTCATATCAAGCATCTCCAATCCAAAATCAGCTTTCTATTTCGCAAAAAAAGCCTCCTTCACTCACGCCGCCAAACTTACCCTAGTAAAACTGACTATCCTACAGATCTGACTTCGGTGATGTCATCTACAAAATAGCTTCCAATACTCTACTCAGCAAACTGGATGCAGTCTATCACAGTGCTATCCGTTTTGTTACCGAATCACCTTATATCACCCACCACTGTGACCTGTATGCTCTAGTCAGCTGGCCCTCGCTACATATTCGTCGCCAGACCCACTGGCTCCAGGTCATCTATAAGTCTATGCTAGGTAAAGCTCCGCCTTATCTCAGTTCACTGGTCACGATAACACCCACCCGTAGCACACGTTCCAGCAGGTATATCTCACTGATCATCCCCAAAGCAAACACCTCATTTGGCCATCTTTTCTTCCAGTTCTCTGCAGTCAGTGACTGGAGCGAATTGCAGCTGAAGCTGGAGACTTATATTTCCCTCACCAACTTTAAACATCAGCTATCTGAGCAGCTAACCGATCGCTGCAGCTGTAGTCCATCTGTAAATAACCCACCCAATCTACCTCTCTCATCCCCATTCTGTTTTTATTTACTTTTCTGCTCTTTTGCACACCAGTATCTCTTTTGCACACCAGTATCTCTACTTGCACATCACACATCATCATTTATCACTCCAGTGTTAATCTGCTAAATTGTAATTCTTCGCTACTATGGCCTATTTATTGCCTAACTCCTCATGCTTTTTGGACACACTGTATATAGACTTAATTTTTTTCTACTGTGACTTCTTTGTGTTATTGGCTTGTTCATTGTTTATTCCATGTTATTCCATGTGCAACTCATTGTTGTTGTCTGTGTCACACTGCTTTGCTATATCTTGGCCAGGTCGCAGTTGTAAATGAGAATTTGTTCTCAACTAGCCTACCTGGTTAAATAAAAGGTGAAATTAAAAATTAAATTTAAAAACTTGAAAAACTTGTTTGATGAGTGACAATGACAAGGTGAGAGAGCTGTCACAATAATGACAGTAAACTGGAGCTGGGAATGACATCATACTGCCCTCGTGTTCAGGCTCCAAAACGCTTGGAACAAATGCAATTTCTAACAAATATTTAGTAACAGCACTGATGAAAGACAATGTCATATCATGGATGCTTAGGACTGTTATAAAGCAGAGTACTAGAAAGAGATTAGACAGTAGCCAACGACACATCAACCATTACTTTCAACCTTCTACGATCACCTCATGATTCAATTTGCAGGCCATCTCCAGAGATGTTATTTTACAGGATGATATGGCTGGGAGACTCTCCCCTGCTTAAACAAAGGGGATGTCTGACTGCAGGCCTCTCAGTGGGGTGAGCGAGGAGAGGAAATAAATCTGCCGGCCCCGACTCTGTGTGTAATGTGCCGAGCGAGGTGATCTTTTCAATACAACACACACTGTCTTCTGAAGGGGCCAATAGACAGTGACACCACTTGCAGTGTGAAATAAAATGAATAACCTTTGAGACTAACTTGGTCGGTAGTGAGCGATGCGTAAGGCATAAATGATGACATTGACTTTGTCAAGCCTCTTTTTCATGCAAAGCAAATAGTTTTTTAGCCCATATCGAAGTTCACTTTTAAAAAGAAGTGTGTGTGGGTGATCTACTAAGCTTAAATATGGAATCATTTAAAGATGGTCATACCATGGATCATTTAGCTATTTGATTTGTAATTTTAGGAACCTTTTAGGCACCAAAAATATCTCTAAAAATTATTTGATAATATATTGAATTTGGCCTTAACTACCATAAACCATAGAAATGCACTGTATAACACATTCATAAATGGCAAAAAAAGACAGTAAAAGAAATCTTACAGAGTAAGGTTCAAGCGTCTGTCCTATATCTAGGAGATATAAGAAAGCTCAGGAAATATTTTAGTTTGACACATATTTAACCCCTTATTTTTGTTGTCACTAAACTACCTCCATTCATTTGTATGGGTTAGCGTCAGACAAGTCCATTGATAGAACCAAACCTTCGTAGAACAAAACCGCTTTCGTGAGAAGACTGATTTTCTGGATGCCTCATGGTCTGACAAACAATGCTATAGCTCGGCCACCCTCTACCGCAGATACGGAAGACCGACATAGGCAGATGCGGATTGAGACGCAGCCCATGTAAAAAGAAATAGCTTACAGCGACCGATTTTTGTATTTTGTTACTTATATTGACGCACGGGTTCATCAATAGACTCTTAAGGATTATTGAAATGGTCTGTTATACATATTCTATAACCCTAATCAGACCATTATAACAGTGGAAGAACATTTTAATTAGGATGTGTTATAAAAGCCATTTTATTTTAGTTATTGGGGCCGGGACGATACCAGTATCGCGATACTCATTAGTATCGTGGCAAGGAAACAAAACACAAATGGGATTTAACTTCTTTAGGAAAACAGCCCTGATGTTGAAAACAAACATGATGTTGTCATTTAGTCACATGTATTTACTTTCAAGCTATAGCACATAATATTTTACATACAGCAGGTTTTTAAAAAAGGACCAAAGAGTCTGGTCTGCTTCGTTTTTTCATTTTTGTGTCCAGAAAAACATATTGCTATACTGGTATCGTCCCGGCCCTAGTTGTTATGGGATTAGCATGAATATGCAGCCCCGGGATACACAGAGAGGATAATCTTTAAAACACCTAATTGTTTTCCAGACAACTAGTTATTTTTATGGCTGCGTACATTTCTGTTAGTGATTATTTTACTTTAAAATTATGCCGCCTTTAATCACTCTGCCTGTGTAACCTCAAGCAAAATAATTTCCAATGTGACAACCTCATTTTTCAGAGTCCATTTTAACAAATTATTTGAAGTCCTTGAGTAAAGAGCCAATACTCAATATCTCATTTACCCTTCAGTAACTACATTTTGAATTAGAATGAAAAGGTTACCTATATATATATATATATATATATATATATATATATATATATATATATACACCATTTCAGCAAGGGTGTTACGTGAAACTCAGTTAAAGTGATAAGTTCACAGCACCACACACACAACTGTCTGTTTAGCACTGGATGAGTCAGTCAGGGCCATGTCTCTTTGCCGTTTTATCAAGTGCATATAAAATGAACACAACCAATCTAAAATGGCCAAAAAGCAGCAGTTGCCTTGTGCCTGGCCTCCATTTTCTCTGGTAATTTGCATTTGAATGCTGAGACTGAGGTAATTACCGTGCTGTTATAAACAGGGGAGGATAATCAATGACAACGTCACTTTGTGTTCTTTAAGTTAATAAGGCCTCTGCACAACATCCCCCAGGGATGCCTTTTGTCATTCAGCGGCTGATGCACGTGGTCGGTCTGCCACTCGCTAGCTGGCCACCATATCTCTCCCTTTAAGGACAGGCAGCAGAACACAATAACCATTGTCTGTTTGTGACAATCAAAACTTTTTAAAATCACATGTTCTCTTTTAAACTTTAAACTGAAATCGTATGATCTAAAATGGTACGTTTCCTATACGGTTAGATAAGTAGGCCTACATCTTGTGTTAGGTAGAAGAGAACAAACTATAGAAATGTTGTGAAAAGTACTAGCGTAAATCACTCTTACGCGTATGATTAACATCTTTATCATAACAAGGATATACCACTGTAATACCTGACTGCCTATGTAAAACCAGAAAGACTGAAGTCCATCCTTCATTCTTAGAACCAACAATCCTTAACAGAAATACAGTATATCCTGAAATCCCAAGGCCACAACATGAGCAAGGTGAATAAACATAAATGCTGGTAGAGAGCAATCTTTCCTTACCTGCAGTTTGGAGGTGGGTCGAGTGTAATTTCTGCAAGTTCTTTCTGAATCCTGAAAAACAATGATACTCTGTTTTAATCTTTGCGGCAATGAATATCTCTAATCACATAACTGAAAAAGCTCCCAGAATGCATTTGACTCCATGTGATAATGAAATGCACAAATATCATGTTGTTAATAAATCCATAGAACATGATGATACAGTTAGACCAGACCACAAATTGCAGTCATATGAGTTAACATATAAAAATCTCAATTTAACAAATGTCAAGGCAATCCATTGTAGGCTTATTATGTCTAGGGTTGGGCCGATATATGATTCAATCGAAAATTGTGATATTTGACATTGACGATATATTGTGACGTGCAAGACGATATCGTGATGTGCAAGACTAGAAAACTGTGCAGTTTTATCAGTTTGGCTGTATCAAGTGCAGTTATATCAGTTTGGCTGTAAAAATGCTTAGGTTATTTAATGAGAATGCCACTATATTGTAAATATGCACAACCATTATACAGTCTGAAATGATTTAGTAATTAACGGCGCAAAACTATTATATCAGATATCACGATATTTAGATTAGCATATCGTAGATGAGGTCTCCCCAAATATCACCCAACTCTAATGGTGTCACACAGTGCCATACTGTTGTTAAACTGACTTTTCCATGAGGAAGCAGCATCAGGCACATTACAAACATGATGAGGCAACCTCTGTTTATCAGCGTGTGTGTGTGTGTGTTATTACAATAGGCCTGTACAAATGTCAACATCTCTCAATTACTCTTTCAAATTCAATCCTGCAGCAGTCACCTGCGGAGGGAAGGGTTAATAACATCATATAAACATCTTCGTATAAAAAGGATGACATGTAATGATTCACACACAACAGTGCAATTTAACCCATCAGTCATAATGTTGTGTCACATCCATCTGTGTTGAACCAGGCATGGGGGGAAAACGCCATGGAAACACATTATACCATCACTGACATAACTGCAGCCCATTTAATCAACAGAGACCTGTGGTGTCCAGTGTTGCGGTTGTAATACTAAAACCCTGGTTTTGAGCACAGCGGACTGTCTTATAAGTGTGCTACACATCAGGAAGATGTTCCAAATATCAGGGGTAGTTATAAAAAAGCGCTGTAGTCTCAGCCAATCCCTGGCTCAGCTGGTTGCATAATTCTATCATCACCTCGCATCAATCTGTGTTTCCACTGGCAAGACTAGGTGGGCGGAAGTGGGAATGCTGTTTGCGACAACACTAACCACACAGATATGTGTGATGAATAAAAGTATGGTCATCATCATTACGGCTCAGGCCACCTGACCTTGCTAAGGAAAGCGCTATGAAAATGCTATAACCAAGGATAACCAGGGCAAGTCCAGACTGCTTCCTGGTCAGCTCTTATCATCACACGGCCAGGAAAGACTCAGGGGCATAGTCATCATAGTAATCTGCCTGTCAGATGAATGACAGGCATTACAGTGTCATGTTGCAATAGATGCAACAGGGTGACCTTTCATTACATATGTTGTATGGATTAAATCTAATGGATATATTAATAGCATGAGTGTGACTATAATACTAATGTCCATTGGACTGGTTAGCGTTATATACAATGAGCCTACAAAACGTTAGGAACACCTGCTCTGTCCATGACAGACTGACCAGGTAAATCCAGGTGAAAGCTATGATCCCTTATTGATGTCACTTGTTAAATACACTTCAATCAGCATAGATGAAGGTGAGGAGACCGGTTAAAGAAAGATTTTTAAGCCTTGAGACAATTGAGACATGGATTGTGTACCATTCAGACAGTGAATGGGCAAGAAAAAATATTTTAAGTGCCTTTGAACGGGGTATGGTAGTAGGTGCCAGGCACACCGGCTTGAGTGCATCAAGAAATGCAACGTTGCTGGGTTTTTCACACTCAACAGTTTCTTAAGTGTATCAAGAATGGTCCACCACCCAAAGAACATCCAGCTTGACAACTGTGGGAAGCACTGGTGTCAACATGGGCCAGCATCCCTGTGGAATGCTTTCCACACCTTGTACAGTCCATGCCCTGTCGAATTGAGGCTGTTCTGGGGGCAAAAGGGTTGCAACTCAATATTAGGATGGTGTTACTAATGTTTTGTACACTCAGTGTAACTCACCACCCTGAGGATAGGAAGGTGCTCAAACCTGCCCCACTTAAATACCACTGAACTGAGCCAGATTCAAGGTTTACCTCTTGGCACTGGTTGAGAGTTTGGCAGCTGTTTTACTAGAGATCTTGGTCTCCTTCTTTTTGGGCTGTGCTTGTTCCCGCTCCTGTTCTGGGGGTACTGATGATTCTCTTTGTTCGATATCCGAGCTCCCCCCACTGGTGCTGGGGCTGTCGTCCGGTCTCTGCACCTCACTGGACATCCTGGCCCTGGGAAACAGACACCAAACAGCACCGCTTTATGTTTCATTATGTTTTCTATGCAAAATAAATGAGTGGTGTAATGGTATGTTAGCCTTCCCAGGCCTTTTCAAATAAATTACTTTGGGGGGGGACTGCCAGGGTTCCAAGGTTGCACAGTCTATCATTTTATTAGTCATTGTGCTGTTTTGCAGGTTAAGATTAAGATGCCATTGTGCCCTTGAGCAAGGCACTTTGGTCAATTGACTGTATTGGTCAATTGCACACATGGTCCAACCAAAATTTGATTTCCGCTTTTAACCCAACCCCTCCGAAAGACACACATACAGATTTTTGGGAGGAGAGGTGTGGGGGGCTGCCACACTGGGCACCCAGGTTGCTGTTGTTGTGGGGGTTAAATGCCTTGCTCAAGGGCACAAAAGCAGGCAATGGCATCTAGGATTTGATTTGATACCAGCAACACACCGGTTGCCAGCTCACTTCCCGCCAGACCCCAGATACAAACTGGTAACCCTCCAGTTTCTGGCTCATCTCTCTAACCACACAACAGCAGTTACCGGCCTCCATGGTGTGGTTGAGTACAACAGAATACTTGATTGTCCTAGCAGGCAGACATTATTTTCTCAACAGGGTAATTATGTAAGTCTGTTTCACTTTTCTGGTTAATGTGTTGAAGGCAAGGTGGTGAAGCTATTTGCGGTTCATCAATATTTCGACAAACTACTAAGATCTCAAACTCATTCATGAAGATCCAATATTACTGTGTTAACAAACCACCTACACATTTTTGGAGTATGAAAGAACAATGCTTTTAAGATGTCTTGACTTGAAGAGTCAAGTGTCACAGGCCTACTGACAATATAGTCGTATGTAAAACAATTCATTCAATATCACCACATGAACCTTTTGAGTAGTTGACCACATCGATTGATTGAACATAGACCGAAAGAGACACTAGCCGATAAAACTCAACTAATCAGGGAGTTGAGTTCAGTAGGCTAATGAGACACTAGAACAGTAGGCCTGTGCCTCGACAAAGGGCATCAGATGACTGAGATATCGCCTTAGGCTTTGATGACAATAATGTGAGGTAATTTTTTTTATCGGTTACGGTCAGTGATATCAGTTTATATTGTTTCGAATAAAAGCCTGGGGAATAGGATTTAACGTTACGGTGAAAGATGCAACCGGTTAGTAGCGCTTTACCACTATCTTTCCCGGGGGTGTTATGATAAGGACATCAACGTATCCACTCGCCAGACATGTATCAACTTGCAAAAAAGGTGTGAGCTGGCAACGTTGGAAATTATACAAATTCTGAAAATGGATAGTTACATTTATCAAATATGACGCGCATGTTGACTATGGGCCTCAATAAATAGGACACAACAATGTATCACTTTCTTCTGTCGTTGTTTCGGACCCAGATGAGCAATTGGTCAACACAATTTGAAAGCCTCCCCCGGTCGACTGAAAAGAAAATAAACAAATAGCATGTGCCCGCGACACAAATAGGGCTGTCAAAAAAAACAATGCATAACAAACATCAATAACACTGCAGGGAAAAAGTAACACCCGCTGTGTCATGTCCTGCAATGGGGAATTTAAATGAAGAGGCCTGCGCGTTTAAAACTCGGAAAAATATGCAGAGAACATCACGTTTTAGAGATTCTTCGACATGGCATCAAGGGCTCGTCAAGGCCAGTCGACGCGAGGGCCAAATGAACAGCTTGGAAATGTGTGAATCCAACGTTTCTCAAGTGTCCACAATAAGCTTTGAGCTGCTCAGGCACAAAGGGAGGCACGTCCCACACCCCCTCATCGGAAAATGCCACTTTCACGGGACATTTACTTAGTTTCTGTACACATACCATGGACAGTAACATGCGTGCAAAAATATTACCTGGCAGCTGACCGTCGATGCTGTATTTAGAATTAAAATCCCAGGTGAAAAGTATATCCACACACACGGCCGTCTGCTCGCACTCGTGTCCTTGCTATTTAACTGAAGGTAGCAACCGAAAAACGATTACAGAAAACTGAAGAAGCCGGACCGCCTCCACGCGCGCTCTCATATTGCGCGCGCCGCTCGTGCACGTATGATGGTCCCAGTCGCCCGAGATGAAACAAATCTGTATGCTTTATCACAAAACAGCAAAGGTAGAATTTAACTAGTCAAACTACTCAATGTTGGATGTCGGCTATCTGAAAATGATGGACCCTGCAGGTCGAATGAGCAAGGTAGGCTATGACAACGTGAGTGTACTAAAGGAAACTCAACAAGGCATGGCATAACACCCTGGGCTGGGTTTCCCAAAAGCATCTTAGCACTAAGATCATCTTAATTCTATTGAAACTAAATGGACGAAAGATGATCAGTGGGTCTCTTCAGTGGGTCATATGATTGAGTGTAGTCTGGCCCAGGAGTGGGAAGGTGAACGGAAAGGCTCTGGAGCAACGAACCGCCCTTGCTGTCTCTGCCTGGCCGGTTCCCCTCTTTCCACTGGGATTCTCTGCCTCTAACCCTGTTACAGGGGTTGAGTCACTGGCTTACTGGGGCTCTCTCATACCGTCCCTGGGAGGGGTGCGTCACCTGAGTGGGTTGAGTCACTGATGTGATCATCCTGTCTGGGTTGGCGCCCCCCCCCCCCCCCCTTGGGTTGTGCCGTGGCGGAGATCTTTGTGGGCTATACTCAGCCTTGTCTCAGTATGGTATGTTGGTGGTTGAAGATATCCCTATAGTGGTGTGGGGGCTGTGCTTTGGCAAAGTGGGTAGGGTTATATCCTTCCTGTTTGGTCCTGTCCGGGGGTGTCCTCTGATGGGGCCACAGTGTCTCCTGACCCCTCCTGTCTCAGCCTCCAGTATTTATGCTGCAGTAGTTTATGTGTCGGGGGGCTAGGGTCAGTTTGTTATATCTGGAGTACTTCTCCTGTCCTATTCTGTGTCCTGTGTGAATTTAAGTGTGCTCTCTCTAATTCTCTCTTTCTCTCTTTCTTTCTCTCTCTCAGAGGACCTGAGCCCTAGGACCATGCCTCAGGACTACCTGACATGATGACTCCTTGCTGTCCCCAGTCCACCTGGCCGTGCTGCTGCTCCAGTGTCAACTGTTCTGCCTTATTATTATTGGACCATGCTGGTCATTTATGAACATTTTAACATCTTGGCCATGTTCTGTTATAATCTCCACCTGGCACAGCCAGAAGAGGACTGGCCACCCCACATAGCCTGGTTCCTCTCTAGGTTTCTTCCTAGGTTTTGGCCTTTCTAGGGAGTTTTTCCTAACCACCGTGCTTCTATACCTGCATGGCTTGCTGTTTGGGGTTTTAGGCTGGGTTTCTGTACAGCACTTTGAGATATCAGCTGATGTACGAAGGGCTATATAAATAAATTTGATTTGATTTGATCTTAGTGCTATGATGCTTTTGGGAAACCCAGACTTGCATGCATAGTTGTCCATGGGCAACATAACTTAAGTGTAATGGGATGAATAGTGTATGTGTATATCAGTGGAGGCTCCTCAGAGGAGGAAGGGCAGGACCATCCTCCTCATTGAATTTCAAAATAAATAAATAGTAAAATTATACTAAATATATTCACATCACAATAATTTATTAAAACACACTGTTTTGCAATGAATGTCAACAGTAGCTTCAGCAGCACTCTGTAGGATAGCACCATGGTGTAGGCGGAGGACAGCAAGTTTCCGTCCTCCTCTGGGTACATTGACTTTAATACAAAACCTGGGAGGCTCATGGTTCCCTAGGACCATGCCCCAGGACCACCTGACATGATGACTCCTTGCTGTCCCCAGTCCACCTGGCCATGCTGCTGCTCCAGTTTCAACTTCCACCTGACTGTGCTGCTGCTCCAGTTTCAACTGTTCTGCCTTATTATTATTCGACCATGCTGGTCATTTATGAACATTTTAACATCTTGGCCATGTTCTGTTATAATCTCCACCCGGCACAGCCAGAAGAGGACTGGCCACCCCACATAGCCTGGTTCCTCTCTAGGTTTCTTCCTAGGTTTTGGCCTTTCTAGGGAGTTTTTCCTAGCCACCGTGCTTCTACACCTGCATTGCTTGCTGTTTGGGGTTTTAGGCTGGGTTTCTGTACAGCACTTTGAGATATCAGCTGATGTACGAAGGGCTATATAAATAAATTAGATTTGATTTGATTTGATTCTCACCCCCTTCCATAGATTTACATAGTAATTATGACAACTTCTGGATTATGTCCTCAAACCTATCAGAGCTTTTACAGCATGAACTGACATGTTGTCCACTTAATCAAAGGATCAGAGAGTGAATCTAGTACTGAAAGCATAAGCTACAGCTAGCTAGCACTGCAGTGCAAAAAAAATGTGCTGAGTAGTTGACTCAAAGAAAGAAATTACATTAATTGAACAGTTTTGAACAAATTAATTTCTTCCAAAATTAAGGAGAAGTAAGAGAGAGAGTGAGCGAGAGAGAGAGTGAGCTAACTATATTTTGTAGTATATCACTTTCACTTACAGAGCTAGTGTAGAATGCAGCTAGTTAGTTTAGCCTACTCAGACAGAAAGTGATCCTATGTTATCTATGGCTATCCAATATTGGAACTCTTCCAAGTCAAGGTAAGCTTTTGTTTTTATAAATGTATTGCCGCTGGGGTAACTGCTAAACTGCTCGCTGCTGACTGTACACTGTACTGCATGATTGTAGCTGGTTTACTAACCCAATTTAAATTCAATGTGTCTAGTGTAGGCCTGAATCACTTTATTGAATATATATATTGTTCCCTGGACGGCAGATAGATGGCAGTATAGCTCAGCTGTTGAACAGAAAGGCCGAAATAGAACATTTACCAAAATAGAATGCAACTGCTCAGCTACAGCGAGCTAACGTTCCAAGAGATGGACAGACAAATATTTTTTTGTACTGCATGATGGGACTAGCTCACTTTGTCTTATTTGCCAGAAGGCAGTCAATTGTTTTAAACGAGCAAATTTAGAGCAACATTTCCAGTCACACCATGCCCACTTTGACTAAACATATCTGCCACATAGCAACTTCAGAAACAACAAAATAGCGCAACGCAAAGGACAGCTCATAGGACAACAACAAATGATGGACAGATCTAGCACTGTTGCAGAGAAAACGAGAGGCCTTTTGGATTACCCTTCGACATATGAGACTGTTTGGATACTCGCGAAGGCCATCACAAATGCGGAGATTGTCAAATAATGTTTTTTTGACGAAATATTGTATGCTGATTTCACAAACAGCTATTTTAAAGCAAATTAACGCATAGAAGACATTGGAGAGGACACCGGTAAGCAACTGATTACTGACATATACGTGGCGCCGTGTTTTACTATTGCGCTTGACAAAAGCACTGATGTAAGTGACATTGCCCAATTTTATGTTTGGGTCCGCTTCCCTCAAAACGAGTCGTTCAGATAGGAACGTTTATGTTTACTGCCCCTTCAGGGACAAACATGAGGAGAGTATTTTCTGAAAGTCCTTGTTAAATTTTTAGCTGATAATTATATTGACTGGCATCTGTGTGCACTGACGGCGCCCCAAACATGCGAGGGAAGAAGAAGGGACTCATAGGCCGGTTGAGAAAGAGAGAGGATTCATAGGCCTGATAAGAAAGAGACAGGATATTCTCGAATTTGTTACATTTCATTGTATCATTAATCAGGAAGCACTTGTGACTAAACTCAAAGACTGTAACTTACAGAATGTGATGCAGCAAGTCATGCGCGTGGTGAACATTATTATTGCGAAGCACTGAATCAAGGTCAATTCCGCGAGTTGCTGGAGGAATACCAGACAGAATACTGCGATTTAATATTTCACAATGAGGTGAGGTGGCTGTCTTGTGGCAGAGTTTGGAAAGATTTCTCTCCTCCCTCAAATCCTTGAATTTGTTGCAAGCAAGGGGAGAGAGGAGCCAGAGCTGGATGATCCACAGTGGATATTAAAGCTGGCTTTTTTAACTGACGTGACCTGCCACCCGAACACGGTGAATCTCCAGCTCCAAGGGAAAGCTAAAACTCCAGGCAAAATGCTGCGTGTGGTCACAGCATTTCAAAATAAAATCACCACACTGTTCATACCTGATAGACAGTTTGTTCATTTCCCAAAACTCAGTCACCACATCCAACCCAGACATACTGCAACATTTTAGCTATGATGCATTTGTTTATTTAAAAAAAAAAAAAATATTTCACCTTTATTTAACCAGGTAGGCTAGTTGAGAACAAGTTCTCATTTGCAACTGCGACCTGGCCAAGATAAAGCATAGCAGTGTGAGCATACAACAAAGAGTTACACATGGAGTAAACAATTAACAAGTCAATAACACAGTAGAAAACAAAGGGTGTTGGAAGAGTGTTGGAAGAGTTTAAGTTGGAGTTTGAGTCAAGATTCAAGGATATGGAGTACAATGAGATTTTCAACTTCATTGAGAACCCCTTTCATGTGCCAGTGTAATCTCTGACCGTGCTGGATTAGAAAGTGAGATTGTGAAGCTGCAGGCAAATGACACATTGCAAGGTGAACTAAGATCAGGTGTTACCTATTTCTGGAGCCTTGTGTCAGACACAGAGTATCCACTTCTGAAGCAGTGTGTGCAAAAGGTGACATCCTTTTTTGTCAGCACGTATTCATGTGAAGCAGCATTTTCAACAATGTACATTGTGAAACAAAAACAGAGAAACAGACTGACCAATGCACACCTGGATTGCCTCACTGGGATAGCAACAACAGTCTTTACATTTAGAATGTTTTCAGTCAAGGAGAAGAAGGGGACATTTTTGCTCATCCAACTACTGAGGTAACCCTTAAATGGGTCTTATACATGTGAGGTAGCCTATTTGATGTGTGTATGTACAGTTGATGTCGGATGTTTACATACACCTTAGCCAAATACATTTAAACTAAGTTTTTCACAATTCCTGACATTTAATCCAAGTAAAAATTCCCTGTTTTAGGTCACTTAGGATCACCACTTTATTTTAAGAATGTGAAATGTCAGAGAGAATAGTAGAGAGAATGATTTATTTCAGCTTTTATTTCTTTCATCACATTCCCAGTGGGTCAGAAGTTTACATACACTCAATTAGTATTTGGTAGCATTGCCTTTAAATGGTTTAACTTGGGTCAAACGTTTCATTGGGCCAATTCTGTTGGAGAAAAAAAATCTTAAACGGAAGCAAACTGAACAAAACAGGGATAAACATACCTGAATTTGTCCGGTAGAAACTCTCGTTTGCAACTGTTGGACTAATGATTATACCCTAGATCAGCTAAATGGAGGCAACTCAACTTGTCACTCAACTTGATTACAAAGAATGATCTCTCCATGTGCACCTACATTATAAACTGTCATTCATAGGCTAGGTTGTAGCAACCTTGTGATGGGTACAAGGGAAGTTGTATCCTCAACCTATCGATTTTTACATTGAGCTGGGTGAATGGAATATGAATGACAGTCGTCCAATATGCTGTAATAGAAGCAAGGCCATGTTCGTTCAGATTTTTATGGTTTGAATTCAAGCAAATTCTTTCCATGCCAAAATAGACCAATACAACACACACTGTCATACAGGGTAGAGCTTCTCCTGTATGGACTGTGAAATACTTCATGATGACACACTGATGGATGGACTGTGCATTCATTCCCCATGTGATCCAAACTTATTCAATCAAATCATTCACGGCAGCCCTCCCATGCAACGCCTCCATGTTCCTCCCTCATTGAATTCCGATATTCATTCTAATGAAGGCCTTTTGGATTACCCTTCACAGCCATTAGATCAACATAACAATAGCCTTCGTGCTGTGGAAGGTCCTGACAGCAACCCACGGGCAAGCGTGTGAATAGAGTTGGCTGCAGCACAAGCACTTCCTGAGTCTCCCCCTGAAAGGGCTCAAGGTCAGCTCTGCACTGTGCTAAGGGCCTTTGTGATGGAAATTGCAGTGTATAAGTTTAAACCCAGAACAAGTGGGAACTTCGTCTTCCATGTTCCTCAGGTCCAATCTCCTCCCCGAAACCAATCTAGGCTTGTCTTCAGATTGGCTGGCTCTTGAGTTTGTGGCTGGTGCGTTGAGCAGTTGAGTGGAGTGGAGTGGCATTAGATTAAACAAATTCAACACAGATGTTGTGCTGCTTGAGAGAAACACATTCAATTAGGTCCATCTGGGCGAATGTGTCAGTGGATTGGATGGGGTGTAAGTAGTATTTAACGACTAAAACTGTTGAGCAAAATGTAGGCTAGGCCTATTTGGAAGTAGAATCAAAATTTGATATATTGAATTGTAGTTTGTTATAGGCTACAGGTCCACTGACAACACAAACACTAAATTAAATAAAAACGACATAACATCTTTATAGAGAGTTATTAAAGCGACAACATATTCAACATAGCATTAGCTACAGCATATTCAATACCTTCTGCAGCCAAGCATAAGTAAGTATTGTGTCATCAATTGTCCAAGATTTGACCTGAGAGCTGCTCAATTAGCACTATGCATATGGGTGTATTATAAAGGCTTTATGTTGATGGTGCACACGTCAGTTGTTATCCAACATTTATATGTTGAATCTATATGAAGGCCCTATCCCATGGCAGACACAGTGATCAGATCCTGGCTGACATAAAAGGCATTGAAATGGCTCAGCATCCTGAGATTCAGGGTGTATTAATCCTTTGCTGGTGTTGAACACTGGCTATGACACCTGCCACTTGGGCCTAATCAACTCTCCTCTCTTGCACTTTCTCACTGTCTTTTGTACTGTTCTCCTCATGCCTGTCTCTCCCCATGTTATTCTGTGGTCTGATGCCACACTGACATCCGTGACATTTCTGTCATTTTAATGTCATGGTGATGTGGTGAGGACAAGGGGAGAGGAGGCCAGGGGGCTGTCTGTCTGTCTGTCTGCTACTCCTCCATCCAAGAGACTGGCAGCAATTCAGGCTGAGAGACACTGATTGGACAGGGGCAACACTGGGACAGGAAGCCAG
The DNA here is from genome assembly GCF_002021735.2 of Oncorhynchus kisutch. Classification (NCBI taxonomy): domain Eukaryota; kingdom Metazoa; phylum Chordata; class Actinopteri; order Salmoniformes; family Salmonidae; genus Oncorhynchus; species Oncorhynchus kisutch. The sequence goes on from NC_034186.2 coordinate 59,076,182, forward strand.
GGACATGCCAAGGTCACTCAAGCACACATCATCTTCTTCTCTCAGAGGGTGACAATCAATAGGAGCTTCGAGGGGTTTCTATTATCAAAGGACCTGTAAGCAGAGAGACCAAGGTGTTTTGGTGTTTTGTTTATTGATTATAATCAGGGGTTGAATTTTGACACTTTTCACCAGAAATCTATTCTATGGCATCTGTTTTGTCCATCCAAAGGCAATGAAATGTAGTCTTATTATCTTATTATGGGTACCCAGACCAAGAGTAAAGTGTTTTGAGAGTCTCCTTTAACTCTTATAGAAGGGAATGACATGACTATTATCCACATGTTGATTGATCAATTCTCCTATAGCATTACAATGCCAACATTGGTCTTACAGATTCAGCACTTTTGTTCACATCAGGCACCACTATAACCCTATTTGAACTAATCCTGATCCTGATTAAGTCAGTGTAGATAGATTCTCGTCCTTGTTCAGGAGATTGACTGAAGCCGGTGGTTTAGTCCTATACCTGACCAGTAAGCCTGCAGACATCACAGCCTTCTCATTTCAGAGTTGGCTGCTCCTGTTGTGAGAGCCACAAAGAATTCCTTTAAAAAAAACTTACACCAAGCACACCTACCTATCACACCCAAGCCCACTGAATCCAAGAAGAGCCTCTCCGAGACAGACTTGAAACTTTTCCAATAATCACATAAGGCCTTGGACTGTGTAGAAATCATCCAAGTGTGCAAGAGTGCTCTTTTGTGGTTATCTTGTCCTATTTCAGGGCGAATTGTGTGAAACCGATTCTCTTCTCAGCCACAAAATGGAGCTGGACACCTGCCAGGTTTGTTCCTTTTGCACTCAGCTCTCAAGACTGATTGCCTCTGTTCAGAAGAAGAAAAACAATCGACAAACATTTTCAGGGGTTTATACTTGTGTATCTGACCCAATACATATTTTTGGTTGCTTTTCTATTATCTAAGCATCAATCCAACCATGGGAATGCCATAAAACACTTCTTATCTCTAATGAGGTTTAGCACAACAAAAATGTGCATCATTCAAGGCATCCATACTTTGAACTGTCCAATAATCTTGATGTTAGATATCCACAATAATTATTGAATGTTAAATGAGCAGCTAAATCTATGTATGGACATTTCCATCTAAAAGGACCCATGAGCACCAACATGTGAAGTACATAGTATATCAAATTGGGTGTCAAATGAAAGGTAAGAGTATATTTTGGGGAAATGAAAGCATACAGTGCCTTCGGAAAGTACTCAGACCCCTTGACCTTTTTCACATTTTGTTACATTACAGCCTTATTCTAAAATTGATTTATTTCTTATCCTCAGCAATCTACACACAATACCCATGAAAACAGTGTTTTAGAAATGATTGCAAATGTATTAAAAATTTAAAACACAAATACCTTATTTACATAAGTATTCAGACCCGAAATTGAGCTCAGGTGCATCCTGTATCCATTGATCATCCTTGAGATGTTTCTACAACTTGATTGGAGTCCACCTGTGGTAAATTTGATTGATTGGACATGATTTGGAAAGGCATATAACATCTATATAAGGTCCCACAGTTGACAGTGCATCTCAGAGCAAAAACCAAGCCATGAGGTTGTAGGAATTGTCCGTAGAGCTCTGAGACAGGATTGTGTCGAAGGCACAAATCTGGGGAAAGGTACCAAAACATTTCTGCAGAGTTGAAGGTCCCCAAGAACACAGTGGTCTCCATCATTCTTAAATGGAAGAAGTTTGGAACCACCACCAAGACTCTTCTTAGAGCAATCAGGGGAGACGGTAGTGCACTGGGCCTATACTAGTCCTGTATTAGCGGACCAATGTAGCCGTCTGAAGCGCGGGCAAAACGTTATTTTATGCGCCCACATCAGCAGCTGGCAGCATATAATGCACAACTTGGCAGTGGTCACATATCAATCACTAACTATTCAAACACAACCAACAGTGTTTTGTTTTGGAATGACAACTCCACACAAATTACTAATACAATCACAGCTGATTGGTGCAGTGTATGTTGGTCAGAATCCAAAGAGTTCAAGTTCTCATTGGCAATGACACGGTTTCGGTTCCTCCAAAGAAAGGAGAGAGAAATGTTGAAATAGAACACCTGTTCCACAATCTTTTAAGTGATAACAGGGTATCAAATGTAAACATGCATCAATATGGATTTGCTACGGAACGTAAATATTACTGTATGTATTGATAATGGGAATCAGTTCTCAATAAATGGTCCAAACTCACGATAGGACAGTAACTCTATTCCTTGAGAAGCAGAGTATTGGTTTTCCCATTGCGGCCTATAAAATAGGGACCTTGTGGCAGTCGTAAGGGTGGAAATGTTGCAGGAGGCAGGCAGGATCAGGCACAGTAGTTATGCTTTCATTTGTTGAAAATGATGGTCCATAGATGCAATTGGCAATATGATTTTTTTTATAACATGTATTTATAAACTTCTTAATTTGACATAGATATTGGAAAATAAAATGCAGAGAGCAGGCATACCTGTCTATACCATAAGACTCAGGTTGGGGTATACCAGGTTCATGTCAGCCACAATTACCAAGATGAATCTGCCAAAGAGAACCCCAAACAGGGATTTACATTCCACTAGCCTTTCCCTGGGACATACCACAAATAATCAAAAAATGTCACAACAACTACCTTATACCTTAGAATATGTGTACAAATACAAATACCTAGGTGTCTGGTTAGACTGTAAACTCTCCTTCCAGACTCACATTAAGCATCTCCAATCCAAATTCAATCCAATCCAATCCATCTCCAATCCAATTAAATTGAGAATCGGCTTCCTATATCGCAACAAAGCATCCTTCACTCATGCTGCCATAGTAAAACTGACTATCCTACCGATCCTTGATTTCGGCGATGTCATTTACAAAATAGCCTCCAACACTCTACTCAGCAAATTGGATGCAGTCTATCACAGTGCCATCCGTTTTGTAACCAAAGCCCCATATACTACCCACCACTGTGACCTGTATGCTCTCGTTGGCTGGCCCTCGCTTCATATCCGTCGCCAAACCCACTGGCTCCAGGTCATCTATAAGTCGTTACTAGGTAAAAATCTGCCTTATCTCAGCTCACTGGTCACCATAGCAGCACCCAACCACAGCACACGCTCCAGCAGGTATATTTCACTGATCACCCCCAAAGCCAATTCCTCCTTCGGCCGCCTTTCCTTCAAGTTCTCTGCTGCCAATGACTGGAACAAACAAAAATCACTGAAGCTGGAGACTCATATCTCCCTCACTAGTTTTAAGCACCAGCTGTCAGAGCATCTCACAGATCACTGCATCTGTACATAGACAATCGGTAAATAGCCCATCTATCTACCTACCTCATCCCCATACTGGTATTTATTTATTTATTATGCTCCTTTGCACCCCAGTATCCCTACCTGCACATTCATTTTCTGCCGATCTACCATTCCAGTGTTTAACTGCTATATTATAATTACTTCGCCACCATGGTCTATTTATTTCCTTAACTTACCTCATTTGCACTCACTGTATATAGACCTTTTGTTTTCTTTTGTATTATTGACTGTATGTTTTGTTTATTCCATGTGTAACTCTGTATTGTTGTATGTGTCGAATTGCTATGCTTTATCTTGGCCAGGTCACAGTTGTAAATGAGAACTTGTTCTCAACTAGCCTACCTGGTTAAATAAAGGTGAAATAAATAAACAATTAAATTATAGAAAATAAAAAACTTGTGTTGGTCTATGGGCATAATGCTACTTTCTGTGGGTCCAGAGTAATGATTTATTTTGCATTCGCTGTGCATTATGAGACGATTTTGCACACAGAGTTTAATTTAAATCAGGACTAGGCTAATTCTACTTAAATAAATCCAGATTTTAAAAATGGCTTCATTAGACTATGCTTAACTTTAGATTAATTAGCTCCAGATGAGGGCGTCCCAGACTACGATAATTAAGGACTAACCAGTTAATCTTTGTGAAGCCTGATTAGATGAAGGATGTGCACTTGGTGCTGACCTGAGGATGCTTCAAAAACCAGAGATGGGACACTAATACATAAGCATTGTGTGGAATTGGAGCAAGTCACCTAAACAAAACAGTGAATGGAGGTAAAAAGAAAACATTCAAAGAATTTCAATGACTTCGACGAAAAATTTGCCTCAAGAGGTTATCTAGAACAAACAGCATGATTCATCAACAGAAAACAAAAAAAAGAAATGCCTGGCCTACCATTTGTAATGAATTAAACTCAAATGAAAAAAAGTTTCTCAAAAGGACGCTACAACAACTTCAGGTAAAATACTGTATTTATTGTTGGCCCGCTTCTTGTGTAACACAACATAGTGGGGCCTAAATGTATTTCTGTGACAGAAATGTAACACAAACAATACCATACATAATTACTAACATCATTTCTATATGGTCTTGTCCTTCTAAGGTCCTGTGGAAAAATATAAAAATCTACTTAAAGAAGACATGCTGTTGCTCTTAGGGAGCGTTTCAAGACTGGTAAGACCAGCGACCGATGAGGTGAGCTACTTGCTGACCGGAATCATTAATAGCCAACAACCCGTGGAAGGTATCCCCGATGATGACCATTTGGACAGTTAAGATGGGGGACCGTTCCAATCCTCATTTGGTAGGACACATTCATTCAGCATGTGCCATCCCTGGACTGCAGGGAATATGTCATGTTGTCAGTCATCTCTTGCACTCCCATAATAAAAATGATGCAATGAACTCAACTCTTAAAATGTTCTCTAATGCAGCAATGTCATCATTTTCTCGAGGCAGATCACCGTAACTTGGAGGGGACTTGTCTTACGGGATGGTCAGCTCGCTACATCTGCAGCAGCCAGGAGGGAAGATTGTGTCACTAATCCGGTGCCGGAGGACAAAGACAAAGAGGCTGTGCATGCATGAGAAACTGCCCATGGAATTTCATAAGCTCAAACTAATGTATTTAAAAGAGCACGATAGGAAGATACAAACCCTTCATGTTGAGTCGGCTATGAAGGAGGAGGAGAGAAACAGGAAGCAGCAACAGTACCAATGTTATTCTTGATTCAGCACCAGTTCGGGGTCCCGACATTTCCATTTGTGAATTAAATACCTTTTTGTTACCAATACATGGGTGTTGCTATCTTTGGTGTGAGAAGTGCTGCATAGCAAAATCGTCTCTGCAGGCTTGTCCATTTCTGTTATTGTCTGCCTCAACTATTGGAACATCTGGGTCATCCTCATCTTCAATGCGAGAATCTGGGCAGCCATGTTTGAGGTAATTGTGAAACACTGCTGTTGCAATTATGACAATGCAGCGTCTTTGTTGAAAGCGCAAACATGCGCTCCGCTACGTCTCTGGTGTACATATGAGCTTGAATGTACTGTTCTTGCTCAGGTCCTTTTGTGTGAAGATAGTTGGTTTGTGCATACCCACTGTCACCAAGTATGATTCAACATTGTCCTCCTTCAAGCTGAGCATACAAAGAGGATCCTTGAGTCATTAGATGCACCTTTTCAACGGGCAATGTCGGAGAACTGAAAATTGCATTGGAAGTGCACACACTTTGTACATTTATTGAGAACCAGTTTTTAAGATTCCTGTACTCCTCAGCATCTGCTGTCGAGGGACACTTGATGGGAATGTGACATCCATCTATACCTTGTAGTTGGCTTGGGCAGCAGCATCAGGGAACTTGATGTTATTGTCTTTTAGTTCACATATAGCGTTGCAGACTTTGGAGTATTCTGCATAGAGTCCCCGAAGAGATTCAGATGAAAGCCTTGGCACAAGCAAAAAAATGTCAGCTGCATTTTCTTTGTACATACAGAAATGGTCACGGAAATGGATTTAATCCAAATCATTCTGTGGGTTGCTCCTGTCTATAACTGTCATTCTGTCTGGCCTTGGTGGTGCTCTTTGATCATCGTTGAAATAGTCCAGCTAATCCATTTTCCTCCATTGCCAAGGTCAACCTGGGGACCAACATCCATTTAATCTGAAGTTAAATCTGCCTCTGGCAAGGTTTCATTTAAGCCTTCACTTAAACTGAACGAAAATATAAACGCAACATGCAACCATTTCTAAGATTTTACTGAGTTACAGTTCATATAAGGAAATCAGTCAACTTAAATGAATTTGTTAAGCCATAATCTATGGATTTCATATGATTGGGAATACAGATAATCATCTGTTGGTCACAGATACCTTTAAAAAAAAGGGGGCATGGGTCCCCTTGAGCCTGAGATTAACATGCAATACTCTGGCAACAGCTCTGGTGGACATTCCTGTAGTCAGCATGCCAATTGCACGCTCCCTCAACTTGAGACATCCGTGGCATTATGTTGTGTGACAAAGCTGCACATTTTAGAGTGGCCCTTTATTGTCAACTTCTTGATATGCCGCACCAGTCAGGTGGATGGATTATCTTGGCAAAGAAGAAATGCTCACTAAAAGGGTTGTAAACTAATTTGTGCACAATATTTGAGAGAAATAAGCTTTGTATTTTTATTTCAGCTCATGAAACATGTGACCAACATTTTATATGTTGCGTTTATATTTTTGTTCAGTGTAGATCTAGATTAACTCTAATCGTCCTTCTCAAAACCAGACTTTTTAAGTCAAGACTAGGGCAAATCTGAAACTATTTTAAACCATGTCTGAGAAATGCAATTTCAGTTAGTCCAGTTTAAAAGTGCAATTTAGACTAGGATTAGGCTCAATTTGTGTCCGCAAACCCGCCCCTTAGAGTCCTTAGAAGTTTCAAGTGACTAAAGTGAGTGTTGCCAATGAAGTGATATGGATTGTGCAGTCTTCTTTCTTTGTAGTCCTGTCAGTTATTGCACCATATGTATATAATACATATGTCAGTGGCAATGTCTAGCAGGTTCAATTAAAACATTATATATTACCTCATACTGTACCTTAAAATACACCTTACTATTTAACCCCCCCCCCCCCCTCAACATGAGAGAAGATCCAACGAGGGCTGTATTCATGTCAGTTGTGTGTCCCTAAGCTTGTCTCCCCAGGTACCCCAGTGTCCCACAGGGATATGTCTCACGTTAGGAGAACCCAATGGAGAAACACTCAGCAGGTAGGACAACTGTAAGCTGTTCTCAATGTGTGATGCTGAAATGCATTGTCACAAAGTTATTTGCTATAAGAGTAGAAATACTCTTCATAGCAGGGTTTCCCAAACCAAGGGGTGCACATGTTGGTTATTGCCCGTACACTACACAGCTGATTCAAATGATCAAAGCTTGATGATTAGTTGACCATTTGAATCGTTGTAGTGCCAGGGCAAAAATCAAAACGTGCACCTCTTGGAGTCCTGAGGGCCGAGTTTAGGAAACCCTGCTTTATAGGGACATAATTGATAGTTCACTGGAAACATCATTACACGAGGTAGGAGAGGATGGTTTATGCAGTTCCATGTGTGACCTGCAGATGACAGCAACAGCATGCTCGTAACATAACCGTAGGCCAGTTAGCCAAGTAAAACTCCACGATGTACTTCACGTCAACAGAGTTCAGAGGCGACTAGCGTGGGGGAACTGGAGCTCCAGCGTCACATAAAAAGTTGTTGTTTTTAAATCAAAAAGCAGCAACCACAGAATAGCCCGCAATTAAAAGGAACAATGTCGGAGCTCTAGTCAGCCCACACTAGTCGCCGCTCAACTCCGTGGATGTGAAGTACATTGTGGAGTTGAGTTTTACTTGGCTATAGGCCAGTATACTGCTAGTCATTGGTTCATAATATGAAACATGCTCTGAAATACCATACCCTCAGAGAGCAAAAACACTGATAATGTATCAACAAGGGCATTTTCTCCAATTTAATCAAAGTTTTCTTATTCTCTCCTGAAATTCTCCTGAATTTGTTTAGCCTTTTTGTGGTTAATTAAAAAGAAACTCAGAAGACATCCCTTACCTGCACTGCAGTCTACGATAACACGTTTTATTTGATTCATGTTCCCTCACTAGCAAAAGGAAGGTTTCACACATACCTACTCATTCTCAGTGCAATATGTCCCCTTACTTTTAAACAGTGATATGAGGTCTTTTTTCTTGAGGAGCAGTCCGTCTCCAAAAAGGAAGCTATCAGCAGATCTGCACTCAAGTGAAAAATGGATTAGATTTTTTTTTTTCTTCATTTAGTTCAGAGTGGGGACATTTATTTCACAGTCCTGTACAATTCCAATAATGTCTCAGTGTGGTTTGAACTGCTGAGCGGGCCAATTCAGAATTGACTGGAGCGTTTTTTTTCCTTCAGTTTTTACCTCACTCCCAAAACTTTTTAACACGTCCACTAAGAGAAGGAAATGGCTTTGCTGACTCTTCACTTCAGTATTTAAAACGGTGACATAGTGTTTTCTTTTATTTATACACAAAGCAGACATTTTCATGACAAGTTTATATGGACTTAAAAACTACTCTCACATTGAACTGCTGGACGTCATCATGCTGCGTGTGAGGGAGTCAGTGTGTTAATTAGTTAGTTAAGACACAGGAAAGTACTGTAGCATGACAGCAACACAACAAATTAGGGACAGATGAGGTGAGTGTTTTGGGGGCTGCACTTTTTGCATTGAACCTTTTCACACAAACTTTTTGTACTCATCACACACGCTGCTGCTACTGTTTCTTTTCTGTCACTTTATTACTAGCTATATGTACATATCTACCTCAATGACCTTGTACCCCTGCACAACTAGTACAACAAGTTGTCGTTACTCATTGTGTATCTCTTTTTACTTTTCTATTATTTCTCGATTTTCTTTCAATCTACATTGTTGGGAATGCCCCGTAATCATTTCACTGTTAGTCCACACCGGTTGTTGACGAAGCACGTGACGAATAAAATGTGATTTTGATTCATTGTTCCTGCCAGACAGGGTAGTACAAGAGGAGGCGCCTGCACAGACACTATACTTAGAGATGTACTCTACGCTATCCAAGGGGGTTGGATCACTTTAATAAACAATGGGCTGACATACAGCTGTTCAAACTATAGCAGAGAGCTTTGCAGGACGTCCAATTAAATGCCAGTCACAGTCCTGGAATAGCAAGGGGCCAAATACATCACTCATTTTGGCTGGATTTTATTGGTCTGTCTTGGAAGTCGAGGGCTTCTCATAAAGTCACTTAATATGACTTCAAAGTACTCCACATGGCAGTGCACGAGTCTGAGAAAGGATTCGCAGAGCATTACCTCAAGGCTAATAGCTAGAGAATCTCACAATGGATGTCTGCTGCAAAATGCTAATCATAGTCAACAAAGTGATGTCGTTGGCAAGAGATTTAGCCTCGTACACCCCAGTGCCAATCGCTGTTAGCATGTGTTATGGTAGCTGCATCTACAACCTCCATAAAGGACATGCTACACATGGGGGACGTCAAGGGGGTTCTGTGTTTTGGGAAGGGAGGTGAAATGAAGTGGGAGAGACGTGAGTGAAGTCTATTATGTAGAGGACAGGATCAGCTGGTGGAGAGAGATGTTTGTTTTGTTCCCAGGCACGATGAGGAAATGGCCTGGAGTTGCCCGCTGGCTCGGCTCTGTCACTACTCCTGATTACCAGGGGAAAGAAACCATGGGGGTCACAGAGGATATCGCAATGGTGCTTATCACCAAATAGCTGTAATAATGTCATTGTTGTCAGTTCTAATAAACTGCATTTCTTTGTAGTGCTCTGTAATCCATGGGGGACCGTAAGTGGTGTAGACATTGCATTCAACATGAGAGCATGTGATGTGGAAGAGATGCTTTGATGTTCACACACTCACACACACATGCGCATGCAAGCACATACACACACACAAACACACACACACACACACTTTTCAAGCACTCTCTGTTGTCTTCTATTCAAACTAATGTGATCACCCTCAGTGAAAACCCTGCATTTTCCACATTCAATTCAGTGGATTACGCTTGTTTTTGGGGACAGGCATTTGGGAGATAAAGTGGATGATAACTCTCAGGCAACAGTGCTCTTTTCCCCAACCAAATTGCAGTGGAGAGCACAGAGGAATTTTAAAAGACACATTTATCTGCTCCCGACAAGACCTTCATGCAGTGAATAATTAATGCAGTGGGCATGATGTGTCTTCTAGCTCTGTCCTTGAAGGCTGTTGTCTCGGGGGAAGTTGAGTGTTGAGTTGAGCGTCCAGAGGTTGTTTGAATGGAAGTCTTATGATGCCCGCTCTGGGCTATACATTCGTGTCTAATAGTAGATTTACATAGGGGTTTGCTTCACTGGCCAAAGAAAATGGTGCTATAAATTACCAGAGTCGTAGCTAGGCTACGTTATTTTTGTAGTTGTTTTTTAATCCGAGAAATAAATTCAGAGCAATAAAAGGCTGAGCTGCGATAGTAGAAGCCATTACTGATAGTGAGGAGAGGCTAAATGGATTGTAATGGCTGTGTGGGGTATGATGAGAGACCGGAGATGACACTTTTTCTTGCTAACTCCCTGATGAAATGTGGACATTATATGACATTATGTGTTATTGTACTTTTTATTAGTTTCAGGCCAATATGAAAGGATATTTCAGCTAGAAAGACACTTTCAATATGCAGTGTTACACTGTGATATAAAAAACAGTTGTCTCAAATGCTCACCTATGTAGCCATATGCAGACAGTATAATGTTGGTTTAGGTAACAACAGTGTGATGTTGGTTTTATACTGTGGCATGGACTGTCAATGTAAAGGTATTGTAAGGTCAAGTATCTAGTGGAGCGTTGTAACTCGTTGCCTTATTCAACACGATGTGAGATTAAGCTCCAGCATACTAGGTTTCCAAATCCTGTGGCTTCACATTTTACACATATTTCTCATATTTCTAAGTGTAATACAATAACTTTAATCCTCTCTTCCCTTGCCTAAGGCTATAGTTCTAGTACCTCTCCGTCTCTGCACTCCCACTGTCGTTTAGATACTTACTTTTCTGTGGCATTGATTACGGGTTGAGTGCGGATGTAGAGGATTTAAAGGGAATTAAGACAGGCTGTTGCACGCCAACGAGGTTTCCCCCAAATCCTTGGAGACTTGATTTTGTTTTTCCGATGTTCACAGCTGTGGGGTCAGCTAATCGTCTTCTATCACAGCCCTCAATTTATCTGGATTTCTATCGAATGGAAATAAGGTCTTAGTGAACAGTTTTATTTGTTTGCTTACAACACAACATGTATACTTTTTTTCCTGTGTTATCTCACTGGGATTAGGCAATAGGGACACAGTATCATTTTATCATGGATTTCAAAGGATGTCAATGTCTTTTCACTTTCATAGATTCACTTTAATGTGTATATGTGAGCTTTCCCTTTGTCTTTGTGTGTGATCTCAGTAAGAGATACGACGATTTCCATGTCTCTGGATAATACTTGCTTAACATACTGGGAATGAACTGCAAGGCCGTCTCATTGACATGATAAAACTGGGCAGGATTAGGTTAAATAATCAAATCATAACTGTTTCAGGGATGTGCAGCCGGTCTCTAAAGCTGAGGTTATTCTGGTCCTTAAAGCCTGGGGATCGAGGTTGCTCAGGTTGACAGCTAGGAACATTGATTATCTTTCCCAGAAGTCGTCTGTGAAATAATCTGTGCTCTGAGGTGCTGGGGCTTAACTGCGGATAATTGACCTCAACGTTTCCAAAGTGTTATGTTCTTTTAAAGGCAGTGGTCAATGTCTCAGAGTGATGGAGGGCTATTACGGCTCCTTTTGGAATATGAACTCATTTATCTCGGATTCTGTTCAGTTTATGACCGTTCACCACAGAGGAATCTATATAGGAATCTATGTATTGTCAATATGAGTAGTTCTATTCTATGACAAAAACACTAGTCAGAGATAACATGCATTCTTAGATTTTCTCTATGAATCATAGACCAAAACATACAAGACAGAGCTATTTCTTCATCATAAGAGAATACATTATATTCTGCCATAATGAAGAAATAGCTTTATCTTGTATGTTTTTGTCTATGATTTATAGAGAGAGCCTAAGAATGCATGTTATCTCTGACTAGTGTTTTTTTGTTATACAGTAGAACTACTCTCATCTCTTCACTTGCCATATTGGTTCTTCTCAACTCTACCCTACTCCCTTTCACATTCTTAGCTATCTCTTTTCTAAAACAAATTCTATATGCTATATGACATGTATTGAAACACTGACATTATTTTCTTGCCTAAATTACACCTTTATGCTATGGCAAACCATGAGGGCCATTTTACTTATTAGCCTTTGCATAGCTGAGTGTTTACTGAGGCAGTAGTGGTTAAGTGCCTTACTCAAGGACAGCTGTATCCTCTCACGGGAAACACATTAATGCAGTGATGATCTCTCTGCCAAACCACAGGCCATAGAACGAGGCTGGCTACTGGAGCTAATGCATGAACTGTGTACAAACACATGCCGTAGTGCTAATACAGTAGAGTGCTATGTGGACTGTAAGCATGCTTTACTGTTAAGCAATGTGACCACCAGATTATTATATACTGGCTATCCAGATTAACTATGGCGAAATAATCTTAAGTGACTTCAATTGCACCATAAACCCCTATAGAAAGTAGAACATGAATTGTGGTCATATGTAACAACATGGCACCAACATACTATAGGTTATGCCACTATAGTTCCTTGATTGTAATACATAAATACCATGCAATAAGACTATCTTCCGTTTCCCATCATGCACTGAGACAGCTAGGATAATTAGTTATTGATAGAGGGCTGGTAATTAATGATGATGAGTCTAGGTGCAATATTAGCTGCCTGTGATTACATCTGAGTGGCCGCTGTGATTGGTTCAGAGAGTCACGAAGACATGGACACTCGTTTGTCAAGTCCCTTGAACTGAATCTGGGGTAATGGGATGGAGTCACACAGTGATGGAAGGGGACCAAATTCACTGCACCCCGGTCAATAGTTCTGAAATGGTCAGTGATAGTGATAACCTCCAAGCCATTTAGGGTATGGTGTAATTCAGGCAATGGTTATGGATTGTAGAGCAGTCAGTGCTCTTGTCCCTTCTCTCATTGTGTCTCTGTAAGTTCTTATGAACCAGGTCATATTGTGTTATTTTAAAGCTCTCGATATTTATGGACATATTTTGATGATGACAATAGGGGGTTATGATATTGAGCTCAAATCTAATTGGGATTCATTAAGTGTTTATGAGTTGGTAAGAGATATTTATGGTTTCATGTTAATGTTTATTAACATGCATGAAACCAAAAGCCTTGGGTTCATGCATGTTAACATTAGAAGCCTCCGCCCTAAGTTTGTTTTATTCACTGCTTTAGCACATTCTGCCAATCCGGATGTCCTAGCCGTGTCCGAATCCTGGTTTAGGAAGGCCACCAAAAATCCTGAAATGTCCATACCTAACTATAACATTTTCCGACAAGATAGAACTGCCAAAGGGGGCGGAGTTGTAATCTCCTGCAGAGAACTGAGTTCTTTCATACTATCCAGGTCTGAGCTTCTACTTTTAAAAATCCACCTTTCCAGAAACAACTCTTTCACCATTGCCACTTGTTATAGACCCCCTTCAGCCCCCAGCTGTGCCCTTGACACCATACAGTATATGAATTGATCGCCCCCCATCTATCTTCAGAGTTCGTACTGTTAGGTGACCTAAACTGGGACATGCTTAACACCCCGGCCGTCCTACAATCTAAGCTGTCCTCGATGCCCTCAATCTCGCACAAATTATCAAGAAATCTACCAGGTACAACCCTAAATCGGTAACCATGGGCACCCTCTTAGATATCATCCTGACCAACTTGCACTCTAAATACACCTCTGCTGTCTTCAACCAGGATTTCAGCGATCACTGCCTCATTACCTGTGTGCGTAATGGGTCCGCGGTCAAACAAACAGCCCTCATCATTGTCAAACGCTCCCTAAAACACTTCAGCGAGCAGGCCTTTCTAATTGACCTAATCCGGGTATCCTGGAAGGATATTGACCTCATCCCGTCAGTAGAGGATGCCTGGTTGCTCTTCAAAAGTGCTTTCCTCACCATCTTAAATAAGCATGCCCCATTCAAAAAATGTAGAACTTAGAACAGATATAGCCCTTGGTTCATCCTAGACTTGACAGCCCTTGACCAGCACAAAAACATCCTGTGACCGTTCTGCATCATTAGCATTGAATAGCCCCAGCGATATGTAACTTTTCAGGGAAGTCAGGAACCAATATACTAAGGCTAGCTTTTTCAAACAGAATTTTGCATCCTGTAGCAATAATTCCAAAAAGTTTTGGGACACTGTAAAGTCCATGGAGAATAAGAGCACCTCCTCCCAGCTGCCCACTGCACTGAGGATAGGAAACACTGTCACCACTGATAAATCTACGATAATCGATCATTTCAATAAGCATTTTTCTACGTCTGACCATGCTTTCCACCTGGCTACCCCTACCCCGGCCAACATCTCAGCATCTGCAGCAACTTGCCCAAGCCCCCCCCCCCCCCCCCCCCGCTTCTCCTTCACCCAAATCCACACAGCTGACGTTCTGAAAGAGCTGCAAAAACTGGATCCCTACAAAATCAGCTGGGCTAGACCATCTGGACCCTCTCTTTCTACAATTATCTGCCGAAATTATTGCAACTCCTATTACTAGCCTATTCAACCTCTTTCGTATTGTCTGAGATCCCCAAAGATTGGAAAACTGCCGCGGTCATCCGCCTCTTCAAAGGGGGAGACACTCTAGACCCAAACTGTTATAGACCTACAGTATATCCATCCTGCCCTGCCTTTCTAAAATGTTCGGAAGCCAAGTTAACAAACAGATCATCTACCATTTCGAAGCCCACCATACCTTCTCCACTATGCAAACTGGTTTCCGAGCTGGTCATGGGTGCACCTCAGCCACGCTCAAGGTCCTAAATGATATCATAACCGCCATCGATAAAAGACAGTACTGTGCAGCGGTCTTCATCAACCTGGCCAAGGCTTTCAACTCTGTCAATCACCACATTCTTATCAGCAGACTATAGCCTTGGCTTCTAAAATGACTGCCTCGCCTGGTTCACCAACTACTTCTCAGATAGAGTTCGGTGTGTCAAATCAGAGGGCCTGTTGTCCAGACCTCTGGCAGTCTCTATGGGGGTGCCAAAGGGTTAGATTCTCAGGCCGACTCTTTTTTCTGTATATATCAATGATGTCGCTCTTGCAACTGGTGATTCTCTGATCCACCTCTATGCAGATTACACCATTCTGTATACATCTGGCCCTTCTTTCGACACTGTGCTAACAAACCTCCAAACGAGGTTCAACGCCATACAACACTCCTTCCATGGCCTCCAACTGCTTTTAAATGCTCGTAAAACTAAGTGCATGCTCTTCAACCGATTGCTGCCTGCACCTTCCCGCCCGACTAGCATCACTACTCTGGACGGTTCTGACTTAGAATATGTGGACAACTACAAATGCCTAGGTGTCTGGTTAGACTGTAAACTCTCCTTCCAGTCTCACATTAAGCATCTCCAATCCGAAATGAAATCTAGAATCGGCTTCCTATTTCGCAACAAAGCCTCCTTCACTCATGCTGCCAAACACACCCTCGTAAAACTGACTATCCTACTGATCCTTGACTCGATGTAATTTACAAAATAGCCTCCAACACTCTTCTCAGCAAACCGGATGTAGTCTATCACAGTGCCATCCATTTTGTCACCAAAGCCCCATATAATACCCACCACTGTGATCTGTATGCTCTCGTTGGCTGGCCCTCGCAACATATTCATCGCCAAACCCACTGGCTCCAGGTCATCTATAAGTCTTTGCTAGGTAAAGCCCCGCCTTATCTCAGCTCACTGGTCACCATAGCAACACCCACCCGTAGCACGCGCTCCAGCAGATATATTTCACTGGTCATCCCCAAAGCCAACACCCCCTTTGGCCGCCTTTCCTTCCAGTTTTCTGCTGCCAATGACTGGAACGAATTGCAAAAATTCGTTCCAGTTTATCTCCCTCTCTAACTTTAAGCATCAGCTGTCAGAGCAGCTTACCAATCACTGTACCTGTACACAGCCAATCTGTAAATAGCACACCCAACTACCTCATCCCCATATTATTAATTACCCTCTTGCTTTTGCACCCCAGTATCTCTACTTGCACATCATCATCTGCACAGCTATCACTCCAGTGTTAATGATAAATTGTAATTATTTTGCCTCTATGGCCTATTTATTGCCTTACCTATTTATTGCCTTACCTACACTTCTACATTTGCAGACACTGTACATAGATGTTTCTATTGTGTTATTGACTGTACGTTTGTTTATGTGTAACTCTGTGTTGTTGTTTTTGTCGCACTACTTTGCTTTATCTTGGCCTACCTGGTTAAATAAAGGTGAAATAAAAATGTTTAATAAAAAACTATTTATAGTATTCAATTTGGCATAATTTTGATAGAACCACACAGAGAAATTCCCTGTTTTATAATATGTAGAACTACTCTGAATAATCTTAAGAGGTCCAGTGCAAACTTCTAGGCGTTGAGATAATTGAGCTATGAAATGCAATAAAAAACATTTGATTTGCTTGAAATATCTGAGGAATCCCTTAGGAGTAGAGAAAGTGAGGACTGGAGCCTCTTGAAGGTCCTGCCTTGTGTGTGTGTGTCTGTATGTGTCTGTATGTGTGTGTGTGTGTGTGTGTGTGTGTGTGTGTGTGTACTGACATGTGCATGTGTGTGTGTACGTGAGTGCATGTGTGTGCAGCCTACGTGTGGATGTGTCTGTGTCCCGGCTCCCCCTGTGGGGACATGTGTGAGTGATGGCTCTGTGTCTGAGATGCCGTTGTGTGTGAGCAGCAGAGCGTGTAATGAACGTTACCATCAGCCCCACTCCCTCCTCGTTCTCCTTCATCCCTCACTCTGCTACAGCAGATCCTGTACCGGGCCATTCCCATCACACACATCACAGTACATCCCTCCTAATCACTCGAAGTTATCAGACCACACACACTCCAGGTTGTACAGTATGCTGGTCCCCACGGTCAGCACTGATGACAATGTTTGAACACAGATGCATAGGCTACAAGGAAGTGTGATCATCTCATTCACTCCTTGACAATGGGATGCAGTGTGATGTTCTGTGCGCACATTTTTTTTGTTATGTCTGACCTATGATAGATGATGTTTGTGAAAGGTCAATGTGTCTACATCTAACTAGCTCATTTGAACACAGTTGATTTCATTCTGTGAAATTAAGGGGAAATATGCTATGTAATAGAGAATGAGTGACGTCCTCAGATCGATCTCTATGACAATGACAGAGTTATACTGTTGGCTACATGCGACAGGATGGAAACCGAAAATGAGCTCTGTCAGGTTGGATGGGGAGCGTCGCTGCACAGCTATTTTCAGGTCTCTCCAGAGATAGTCGATCGGGTTCAAGTCCGGGCTCTGGCTTGGCCACTCAAGGACATTCAGAGACTTGTCCCGAAGCCACTGCTGTGTTGTCTTGGCTATATGCTTAGGGTTGTTTTCGTGTTAGAAGGTGAACCTTCCTGAGCATTCTGGAGCAGGTTTCCATCAAGGATCTCTCTGTACTTTGCTCCATTCATCTTTCCTTTGATCCTGACTCTCCTCCCAGTCACTGCCGCTGAAAAACATCCCCACCAGCATGATGCTGCCACCACCATGCTTCACCGTAGGGATGGTGCCAGGTGACGCTTGTCATTCAGGTCAAAGAGTTCAATGTTGGTTTCATCAGATCAGAGAATATTGTTTCTCATGGTCTGAGAGTCCTTTAGATGCCCTTTGGCAAACTCCAAGCGGGCTGTCCTGTGCTTTTTACTGAGGAGTGGCTTCCGTCTGGCCACTCTACCATAAAGGCCTGATTGGTAGAGGGCTGCAGAGATGGTTGTCCTTCTGGAAAGTTCTCCCATCTCCATAGAGGAACTCTGGAGCTCTGTCAGAGTGACCATTGGGTTCTTGGTCACCTCCCTGACCAAGGCCCTTCTCCCCCAATTGCTCAGTTTGGCTGGGCGGCCAGCTCTAGGAAGAGTCTTGGTGGTCCCAAACTTCTTCCATTTAAGAATGACAGAGGCCACTGTGTTCTTGGGGACCTTCAATGCTGCAGACATTTTTGGTACCCTTCCCCAGATCTGTGCCTCGACACAATCCTCATTGGCCAATTGCTTCGACCTCATGCCTTGGTTTTTGCTCTGACATGCATTGTCAACTGTGAGACCTTTATATAGACAGGTGTGTGTCTTTCCAAATCATGTCCAATCAATTGAATTTACCACAGGTGGTAGAAACATCTCAAGGTTGATCAATGGAAACAGGATGCGCCTGAGCTCAATTTCGAATCTCATAGCAAAGGTTCTGAATACTTACAGTATGTGAAAAACCTGTTTTTGCTTTGTTATTATGGGGTATTGTTTGTAGATTGACAAATATTTTTATTTATTTAATCCATTTTAGAATAAGGCTGTAACGTTCCAAAATGTGGAAAGAGTCAAGGGGTCTGAATTCTTTCCAAATGCACTGTATACCTAGATAAGCACACCCATTCCTAGAAAACCGTTAGTAGCGTTGGCACACCTGAATGCTCCAAATATACATTATGCTTTGTGACACACATTCTGCTTATGAATCAGTACTGTTAAAGGCAAACAGTTTGACTTCAAATGCTCCACAAAAGGCTATGTTGACCAATTCCCAGCAGCTCCACGGTTAAACCATGACCCACTTGATCATAATTCTTTGGTGCCCTGGTGCATGACAACCCAGTTCTGGCTAGTGTTAACCCCTTCAGTGCAGGAAAATCAGCTCTCACTGCGTTTGGATACCATATGGGTTACAGCCACATCCTTCTTTTACATATCAACATATTTCCTGAGATGGTTTAGAGGTCCTGATTGGGTGAAATGTCAAAATCCCCACTACATACAGGCATTCCATTACCACAGCTGCAGAGGGAGAGTCAGGCTGCTTCCCAAATGGCCCCCTATTCCCTACACTGTGCCCTAATTTTGACAGGGCTCTAGTCAAAAGTAGTGCACTAAATAGGTAATATGGTGTCATTTTGGATGCAACCTGACTCTCCCTCTGTAGCTGTCTTAATGGAATGCCTCTATGTAGTGGTGATTTTGAAATTTCACCCAATCAGGATCTCTAAACCATCCCAGGAAATATGTTGATACCTAAAAGAAAGATGTGGCTGTAGGCTTTAAGGCAGACAGGTCACAGTTTGACGTCGAGGTGTTACCTGTTCTGAGGAGATTGGGTTTGTGATGAATTGTTCGATGCTTGTCGTCGCCTGCAGTGTATGCTCTTTTCTCTTTCCTCCACTTAGTTGAAATGCAGCCGGGGCCAGAGGTCCTTCCCATTCATCAGGCAACTGATGCCATCATCTGGCAAACTGCTGCATATGAGAGAAAATGTGGAAGGAAGGAAAATATTGTGTGTAGGAGGATTGATCCAAACATGTGATCTGTGATCAGTAGAACTGTCAAGAACCTGAGGGATCAAAATAATTAAAATGCTGACTCTATCCAAATATGCATGGATGGATGCTGGGGTGATTTTGATTGGACGGGTCAAGAATAATAGGAATGAATTCCTTGTTGTTTACATTCCTGCTGGGTATACAGATCTGCGACCTGATATGTGTTATGAGACTTTGCTGAGTAACATTAGTTAACACCTCCAAACTCGTCATCATTAGTAACATCAGAGCATTCCATCTGCTGGAAATATTAAAGCTCATAATTTTCTCTGACCAAAAACAAAAACGAGCAAACATATTGCCGATAACATTTGTTGGAAAAGGTTTGACGAACGCAGAGAATACAAAGATCTGGGACGTGTGTTACTTTCCACAGCTTTTGTAATTTATCCTTATTGTTGCCATTATTGTCAATTAGTTGAACACATGGCTCATGGAACATGACTAATGATGGTGAGTTATGTAAGCATCATAAAGACCAGAAGGTTGTCAGAGATTACTGATGTGGTGGGGAAGGATTTTTGTGGCTTTCTCGCTGGGCACTGCTATTATCAAAGAGAGCTATCTTCTCCAACAGATGCTAATTGATACCAGCTCTGGCTTCTGGGAAATGTTGGAGACAGTTTTTTTCCCGCTCCTTTAAAGAATCCATATGTTATGCAGAGGTTATGACGTCACGACTTTAAAGGGTCTGAATCTCATTTTCGGTGATTGATACCACCCTTGTTTTTGAAGAATTTGCATAGACTTGAATAGGTACAGTTCTAGCATTAGAGAGATCAAGAACGCTATTATAGTTATAAACAGTTTATTATGTTCTTGAAGCAATTTTGAGTAAGGAGATTTGCTCATCTCCTCACGTGACACAGTAAATGTGTTTCGGATTGTGTGAAAAGGAAAGAGGAAAGGTTTCAGAACAAACAAACAAAGGGATCAATGAGTATATCTTTGTCTGTCTTTGTCTGTCTGTCTGTGTATGCATATCTCCAAGCATTTGTTTGTGTATGTGAGCGTGTCTGATTTTTTTATTTTATTAAAAAATGCAACCTTTATTTTACTAGGCAAGTCAGTTAAGAACAAATTGTTATTTACAATGACAGCCTCCCGGGGAACAGTGGGTTAACTGCCTTGTTCAGGGGAAGAACGACAGATTTGTACTTTGTCAGCTCGGGGATTCGATCCAGCAACTGTTCGGTTACTGGCCCAACGCTCTAACCACTAGGCATACCTGCCACCCCAAATACACTGATACACTGACAGGTTTGGAATGTTCTATCTCTGATGAGACAAGAGGCATTGCTCTCTCTTGTCAACATCATTTCCAAGCAGGGCAAAAAGGAAAACACACCCTTTCTTCTCTGTCATATTGAACAATGGCTTTCATTTTCATTCGTTAATGGTTTCAAATGTTTATGAATAATTCTCTAAGAGCTGAGGACCATAGGCTTCCATATCTTTATATATGAGTTCCCGTAATCATACATCGATTATGTTGATTGATGTATATATACTGTATGTATGATAAGAGCTACATCTGTATCCTTACCATATATGGTTATCCTTATGTCTTTCTATGTCTCATTATCTTACCTTTGCTGCAGAGTTCGTTACGTGAAAGGACTTGCTTATCAGAATTGCTTATTTCATTTAAAATCTCAGCATTCTTCCACATCCCACTCTGCTAACTCATCTGCAGATTATCTGTACTTGCATGATTGTAATCTCAAGAAATACTGCCACCCTCCATCGGCTCCTTCAGGGCAGCTCCTTGATCGTCATTGGCCAGGAGCAGGTGATGTGCAGATCAAACCATGGAGACGTTACTAAGAGGTTTGAATAATGGACGAATCATCATTCAAATGTAATACCAAACGTAGGGCAAAAAGGACCGGTGCATCGGTTTTACTACTTCCTGTATTAGTTGTTAACGAACCAGGTACCCACACTCAACAGATGTCAGGCTCACTGCAGCACTCACACACAAGGTGACAGAGGCCAGGTAGATCATTGTGGGAGCTTCCATCATCCATGCAGAAAGTACAGGGAACCTTTCAGTCACCAGGCCCCATTGTTCAATGAAGGTCAGTGGCAAGGGGGGAAATTAAATAGGGTGACACAGCAGAGAGATAACACATAATGGAGACATAATAACACATATGCCAACATAAAACATATTCATAACCACTATACATCACTTAGCAGCAGCTGGTAAAATCCAATAATTTTATTTATCACATTCTTCTTAAACAACAGGCAGACTAACAGTGATGTGCTTACTTACAGGCCTTTCCCAACAATGCAGAGAGAAACATTGTCACGACTTCCACCGAAGGTGGTTCCTTTCCCTGTTCGGGCGAGGCTCGGTGGTCGGCGTCGCCTGCCTACTAGCCATCACCAATCCATTTGTCCTTTTCAGTTTTTTTGTCTTTGGTTCTTTCACACCTGGTTTCGTTTGCTTTATTTCTGTGTGTATAATTACCCCTGTTGCCTGCTTAGGTTAGTGCGGGATTATTCTGGTCATGTTGCTCGTTGAGGTTGTGCCTCAGTTATTTTCACGTATATACCGATTGTGTATAAGTTTAAGGAGCGTTGTTTTTCCTCCTTCCGTGAGTAGCTGTGTTCTCTTTTGTCGTGGGCGTTTATTTGGTATTGTACCTGACCTTATTGTTGTGGTCTTGCCTATTAAAAGACACTACTTGGACATCTCTGCTCTCCTGCGCTTGACTCCTTCACCTACCTTTTAACAAGGCTAATCTGAAAACAAGACTCCCTAAATTTTATCAGCATATCGATTGCGCAACCAGGGCTGGAAAAACCTTGGATCACTGCTATTCTAACTTCCGTGATGCATATAAGGCCCTGCCCCGCCCTCCTTTCGGAAAAGCTGACCACGACTCCATTTTGTTGATCCCTGCCTACAGACAGAAACTAAAACAAGAAGCTCCCACGCTGAGGTCTGTTCAACGCTGGTCCGACCAATCTGATTCCACACTCCAAGACTGCTTCCATCACGTGGACTGGGATATGTTTCGTATTGCGTCAGACAACAACATTGACGAATACGCTGATTCGGTGAGCGAGTTCATTAGAACGTGCGTTGAAGATGTCGTTCCCATAGCAACGATTAAAACATTCCCAAACCAGAAACCGTGGATTGATGGCAGCATTCGCGTGAAACTGAAAGCCCGAAAGGTGACCGGAAACATGACCGAATACAAACAGTGTAAGTATGTGGCAGGGTCTACAGTCAAATAGGTCCACAGACGATGCAATCTCAACCACACTGCACACTGCCCTAACCCATCTGGACAAGAGGAATACCTATGTGAGAATGCTGTTCATCGACTACAGCTCAGCATTTAACACCATAGTACCCTCCAAACTCGTCATCAAGCTCGAGATCCTGGGTCTCGACCCCGCCCTGTGCAACTGGGTACTGGACTTCCTGATGGGCCTCCCCCAGGTGGTGAGGGTAGGTAACAACATCTCCACCCCGCTGATCCTCAACACTGGGGCCCCACAAGGGTGCGTTCTGAGCCCTCTCCTGTACTCCCTGTTCACCCACGACTGCGTGGCCACGCACGCCTCCAACTCAATCATCAAGTTTGCGGACGACACAACAGTGGTAGGCTTGATTACCAACAACAACGAGACGGCCTACAGGGAGGAGGTGAGGGCCCTCGGAGTGTGGTGTCAGGAAAATAACCTCACACTCAACGTCAACAAAACTAAGGAGATGATTGTGGACTTCAGGAAACAGCAGAGGGAACACCCCCCTATCCACATTGATGGAACAGTAGTGGAGAGGGTAGTAAGTTTTAAGTTCCTCGGAGTACACATCACAGACAAACTGAATTGGTCCACCCACACAGACAGCAGCGCCTCTTCAACCTCAGGAGGCTGAAGAAATTCGGCTTGTCACCAAAAGCACTCACAAACTTCTACAGATGCACAATCGAGAGCATCCTGTCGGGCTGTATCACCGCCTGGTACGGCAACTGCTCCGCCCACAACCGTAAGGCTCTCCAGAGGGTAGTGAGGTCTGCACAACGCATCACCGGGGGCAAACTACCTGTCCTCCAAGACACCTACACCACCCGATGTCACAGGAAGGCCATAAAGATCATCAAGGACAACAACCACCCGAGCCACTGCCTGTTCACACCTGTATCGTCCAGAAGGCGAGGTCAGTACAGGTGCATCAAAGCTGGGACCGAGAGACTGAAAAACAGCTTCTATCTCAAGGCCATCAGACTGTTAAACAGCCACCACTAACATTGAGTGGCTGCTGCCAACACACTGACTCAACTCCAGCCACTTTAATAATGGGAATTGATGGGAAATGATGTATCACTAGCCACTTTAAACAATGCTACCTCATATAATGTTTACATACCCTACATTATTCATCTCATATGTATATGTATATACTGTACTCTATATCATCTACTGCATCTTTATGTAATACATGTATCACTAGCCACTTTAACTATGCCACTTTGTTTACATACTCATCTCATATGTATATACTGCACTCAATACCATCTACTGTATCTTGCCTATGCCGCTCTGTACCATCACTCATTCATATATCTTTATGTACATATTCTTTATCCCCTTACACTTGTGTCTATAAGGTAGTAGTTTTGGAATTGTTAGCTAGATTACTTGTTGGTTATTACTGCATTGTCGGAACTAGAAGCACAAGCATTTCGCTACACTCGCATTAACATCTGCTAACCATGTGTATGTGACAAATACGATTTGATTTGATTTGATTACCTCTAAACACAATAACGCAACAAACATAGAACAATTATAGAAAGATACCAGCACAAGGAATAAATACACAATCAGTAATGATAACATGGCTATACACACGGGTACCAGTGCCAAGTTGATGTGCAGGAGTCTGAGGTACGCTGGGCCAATTGTGCGCCGCCCTATGTGACTCCAGCCGGTTGTGATACAGCCCGGGATCGAACCAGGGTCTGTAGTGATGCCTCTATCACTGAAATGCAGTGCCTTAGACCGCTGCACAACTCAGGAGCCCACATATAGGTAGGGGTAAAGTGACTAGGCAACAGGATAGATAATAAACAGTAGCAGCAGTGTATGTGACGAGTCAAAAGAGTTAGTGGGGGGTCAATGCAGATATATCATGTAGATACTGTACAGTCGAAAAACACATTTATTGGGTAATATTTTGAATAAATCAAAAGACTGGTTGGAGGCATGGGCAAACTAATGGTAAACAACATGCTGCATACAGTACTCTGGAGTCATAATTCTGTCTGGAAAGCTTCCCTGGCAAGTTGGGCTCAGCATGAGTCATTATGTACAGTCCTCTTTGAATGAGATCCCCTGGAATGATTAAACCTTTACAACCTATAGGGGTAAGTGAACAGCTCACAAGAGGGGATTTACCCCCCGTCCCCCCAAGCAAATCAGAACCTCCTGTATACTTCACCAATAATGATTTAGTCCCAAATAAAGACATTCATATTTTTGGACACAGATATTATTAAGAGTCCTCTGCTCTTTATCGAGAGCTATTCTTTTAATAGGAAATGACATCACTGGAAGCCCAAGGTGGGCCTGTTAAGGGACAAAACAACTGCACTGCCCATTGGCACAAACATGCTAGGGCCTGTCGTTTTTTTTCACAGATGAGGGAACTGAAATTAAGGGTATTTTGTTCACTCATGCTAGGGTCCGAAAAAGATTATGCTGGGACTTGCAGAGACAGCTGGATAGTAAAAAAAAAAGAAAAGAGGAAAATCCCCAGAAAGAAGCCTGGTCTTAATTACAAAAGGCTGATGGGAATGGTTGAATAGAGGAGCTTTGGAGAGCAGATATTTGCAGCGGGTTCAAAGGAGAAATGAAGGATGACAAATGACCCCCGGCCCAAGTCTGCTGGAATCCAACTGGTAGACAGTCTAACCCCAGGGATAGGGAGAGAGAAGGAGAGAGAGCGTGGAAGGGGTGATCTATTTGAGTTTGCCCTTTTTGGCATTATTTGTATTCAGAAAATAAGGAGCAGGTGGACCTTGCCAGTACTATCTTTTAAACAATTGCGATCCCCTCGAGTTGTACCAATAGGGTACTGTTTTGCAACTTTTTACATCAACAAACGACAGCAGAGTAGGAGAATTTCTTTCAGCTCTTGTTGTGATGTGTATTCAATGTCCAGTTCAATGTTTCACCAGCGCTGTCAATGGAACTGTCACGTTCGGCAAGCTTTGGTGAATTGAGAGTGCGGGTTACAAAAACAGGAAATAAAGTCACCCGTCTTTCCTCTCATTCCGAACATCTCCTCCGGCATTGGGAGAATTCCCAGATCAGCCACAGTATGAGTCCCGATTGTTTACACACTTCCTCTATTCAACACCAGGCTGACTTTATGAGAGGCTTTATTGTGTATTTGTAGGCTGATCTTAGACCAAGAATAGGGAACAAGACTAAATGAAAGAAGATTGCCAATAATGTGACAAAAGGCAATCCTATTTGTTTGACGTCGGTTTTCACTGCCAAGTGGTGTCTTGAGTCATAGTCGTGGGAAGTAGAGGTGCTGAGGACGCTGCAGCACCCCTGAAAAATCGGAATATTTTTGTTGTTGTTTCCCACGAAAGTAGTATACTTGGCCTTTAATAGTTCTGTATTAGTGGACCGACATAGCCGTCTGTAGCGCAAACACAATTTAAAAGGATTCCACCTGACCATCTGCTGTACATACCTTTGACATTACTGTAAGATGATTCAAGTACTGAGCTAACGCAGTATATTTTTCTTCCTGTCCTGTTCATGTAACTAACTGAGCCCATTGCTTAAAAATCACCCATACAAAGGATTGCAAAACCGGTGTCAAATTGTTTCAAGGGGTTCGACAGGAAATCACATTAATCTATGGTATATCATTATTGTTGCAGGTTTAAAAAAGAACCAAAGTAATCTTCTTCTTCAATAATTCCAGATGTCAGTATGATGGTAGAAGACATACCCCAGTACCAACCCCATTCTAAAACACACCACAGGAAAGAGAAGAGTAGCATTACAAGACGGTCCGTAGGGAACCTCAAGTTAGTCAAAATAAATTAAAGCCGTCTGGTAGGGGAAATGGGCGAGGAACCTGCATTAAGTTACCTAAGAAGTAATACCTTCATCCAGTCCATTGATTTGAAGTGGTGGCTAGTGCTCTATGTTCCAGTAATTGGCTTTTTAGATAACAAAACAACTTTAATAGGTTTGTGCTGACTGGCTGAGCAAGCATGTTGTTATCAGTAGTGCAGTGCACTTTGGAGGATGGATTAAGTGAGTGGTCTCAGTCACAAGACAACCGGGCCTTTGAAAAATTGACCCTTATCTCGCTGATGTCATCAACGAGAGACTGTTGCCATGACTCATGATACAGCAATCATACATGTCTGGAATGTACAATCACAAGGGCAAAGTAATGACTTTTCCTGAGAGATATTCAGAACTATTTCCTTACTGATTTACTGGAGTAAAGATACTTGACATTGGTTATGAATTTGGAATTCAAATATGCCACTTGTGTTACTGGATAGCCATAGTCATTGGTCTTAATTTGGTGTAATTTGGTGTAATTGGGAATCAAGTTGAAAGCACAAGAGATTTTAAGGTGCTAAAGCATTAATTGCTGCGGTGAAGGAGAACTAATGAATGCCGGCCAAACAGTTTCCACCCTAGGAAAGAACATGGTTTATTGAATCTCTGTGTGCTCCACTGTATCTGAGGCAAATGAAATTCTAGAAGCCCTGTAATGTATTGTGCTGTCTGTTATTGTATTGTGCTTTCAATATCCGCCTCAGCTGGGGCAATACAGCCCTTCTACTCAGTGCCAAAGTTGCCATTAGCCCAGTGAAAGTAGCCTGTTGCTTCCTTCCTCCCTCAGTTTTCTCTTTAAAATTTGATAAAGCCAAAGTTGTCCAAGTTGCTTCAATAAGCTGACCCAAAACAACAGAGCAGTAATGGGAAGGCAAGTTTGTCGAAAACACATTGTTGTTTGTGTGATTTTCTTTGCATTTTTGGGCATTTTGCGATCCAGATGCATGTAAAATGAATAACCACTAAACAGTCACGAATATCTATCGCACGTCAGATGATGCCTTGAGTTAATATTATGTCAAGTGCTTATTTGAAGCCCATGTTCCTCAGACACAAAGCAGACCCTTTAATTCAGAAAGTACAAAATGATGTCAAACTACACTTTTAAAATCGCAGAGTCCTCATACATATTAGGACAAATCATTATCATTGTCTGCTTCATTTTTAATCAACCAGCCAGCGAAAAAGGATTATACATGAAACATACTAAATTGATGTGTGGTCGGGTTTTCAACCCCAGTCAATCCTTTGTGGCTTAGTTATGGAGAGTTTCAATTAACATTATAGGATAAGTAAATTACTTCCCTGTCATCTTTGCTACATCTTTGCCCAAAAAGAACATTAGTAAAATTGAAGAGATTCTCTGGTACTTTTGTTTACTTTTTAGCCAGTGGTCTTGAAAGTAGCACTCATATACAGGTATGTGCAGATATGTGCACCCTGTCATTGTTCTCATTCTCACTCTGCTGTGTGTGCATCTTGGTAGCTGTCACTCAAATGGTGAGGGTATGAAGCTCATTGGCTAGAATTCAAATTGCTAGGGGGTGGCCCACGTGGGAGAAAATGTAAAGAAAATGGCGCAGCACAGCTTACAGAAAACAGACACTTTCAAACTAGGGACTTTGTGACTAATTGAGGTAATACAGTAATTCTGCTCATAGGTTTTGCACGTATGAACTACATACACATTGACCCATCCAGCCCAAAACAGAATCCGTAAAAAAATAGTTTGTAGTCGCCAAAGTTCCAGAGCATTTCTTTAAATGAAATCTGTGGAAAGGATCAGAATCTGTGGAAAGGATCAGGAAGTCAACACATTATAAGCCCTACAATAAGACATTATAAAGGTGCATACATGCTTATAACAAGTAATAGCATTATAAGCAGGTGTTAAAGTGGAACTAACAGTGTTTAAGCAACATGAAATTAAAATATTTTCATATACACCCCCAGGAAGAATATGATGCCTTTTTTTATTCTGAGAAGCGAGCACTTAGATATGACAATATTCACATTTTCATACTTTCATAGAATGGTTGGAAATTAAGTAGAGTAAGGGATTTGTGAAAATTCTATAGTGTGAAAGCAGCTGTGCGTCTGGACAGTTGATAGACACTGCAGTAAATACACACAATACCCAATAATGACAAAGTGAAAACAGGTTGTTAGAAATGTTTGCAAATGTATTAAAAATAAAAAACATAAGTATTCAGACCCTTTGCTATGAGACTCAAAATTGAGCTCATGTGCATCTTGTTTCCATTGATCATCCTTGAGATGTTTCTGCAACTTGATTGGAGTCCATTTGTTGTACATTCAATTGATTGGACATGATTTGTTAAAGAACACATCTGTCTATGTAAGGTCCCACAGTTGGCAGTGCATCTCAGAACAAAAACCAAGCCATGAGGTCGAAGGAATTGTCCTCGAGCTCCGAGACAGGATTGTGATGAGGCACAGATCTGGGGAAGGAAACCAAGAAATGTCTGCAGCATTGAATGTCCCCAAGAACACAGTGGCCTCCATCATTCTTAAATGGAAGAAGTTTGGAACCACCAAGACTCTTTCAAGAGCTGGCCTGCCCGGCCAAACTGAGCAATTGGGGGAGAAGGGCCTTGGGCAGGGAGGTGACCACGAACCCGATGGTCTCTCTGACAGAGCTTTAGAGTCCCTCTGTGGAGATGGGAAAACCTTCCAGAAGGACAACCATCTCTGCAGCACTCCACCAATCAGGACTTTATGCTAGAGTGGCTAGACAGAAGCCTGTTTGGAGTTTGCCAAAAGGCATCAGAAGGACTCTCAGACCATGAGAAACAAGATTCTCTGGTCCGATGAAACCAAGATTGAACTCTTTGGCCTGAATGCCAAGCGTCATGTCTGGAGGAAACCTAGCACCATCCCTATGGTAAAGCATGGTGGTGGCAGCATGATGCTGTGGGGATGTTTTTCAAGGAGCAGGGACTGGGGAACTATTAAGGATAGAGGGAAAGATGAACGGAGCATTGTACAAAGAGATCCTTGATGAAAACCTGCTCCAGAGCGCTCAGGACCTCAGACTAGGGTGAAGGTTCACATTCCAACAGGACAATGACCCTAAGCACACAGCCAAGACAACGCAGGAGTAGATTTAGGACAAGTCTCTGATTGTCTTTGAGTGGTCCAGCCAGAGCTCGGTCTTGAACCCCATCTCTGGAGAGACCTGAAAATACTCCAACTTACTCCACTCCAACTTGACAGAGCTTGAGAGGATCTGCAGAGAAGAATGGGAGAAACTCCCCAAATACACAAGACTCAAGGCTGTAATCGCTGCCAAAGGTGCTTCAAGAAAGTACTGAGGAAATGGTCTGAATACTTGGGGTATTGAGTGTAGATTGATGAGGGGAAAAAACTATTTAATCCATTTTAGAATAAGGCTGTAATTTAGCAAAATATGGAAAAAGTCAAGGGGTCTGAATACATTGCGAATGCACTGTATATGAACAGATTTGAATACGATTTCATGTTGCTAAAATGCTGTCAGTTCCACTTTAAAGTGTGTTTTTATTTCACTTTGTATGGTTGTCAGTCTCTTTGGTCCAGTGGAAAAATAACCACCTTTTTACTTTGATTCTCACAGCTGGTGTCAGTTATATTTGTTAGGAGTGGTGTGAGCATGGCAACCGATACATATGTACAAGTGGAATGCATTTGAAGTTTTACATGGTTCATATGCAAGCATTACTTAGGTATATATCAGGTTTCTGTTTGCGTATTCATTGGATGGAAGTCACAGAGTCAACACTGAAGTAGCGATGGTGTTGTTATGCACTGCTTCCTGTAGTCAGGGAAGTTGAGGGAACCATAGAGGCAATCAACTGAGAGACAGACATCATATTGAGTTCTGGATGCTGGTTGGATGATTGAAGATACTGAAGTCAAGCAACACTGTTTAGTGTATGTCACTGTGTTAGATAAGGTCTCAATGAAATGCTGGGTTCATCACATTGAAGTGGATGAAATTAGATGTCTCATTGGCCTGCTGGTAAGTGCAGATATAATCAAAGCAAAAAGGTCTGTGTTCTGAGAGCAGTTAGTCCTGGTTGCAGACATTTAAACATTAGTCTCCATGTTGGTTTTAGGATGGGAAAGGCCTGCATTTTGGTTCAACTAAAGTTGGTCAGACCCTAAATTATGCACTTAGGTCCTAGAAAGTAAATTTAGTATACTGTGTGTACCCGTTTACAGTCTTCATACAGGTGCACTGTAAAACATTTTTTATAAAAGAGTAGGATGCGCTGTTGTTCATCCGAAGTGCTTTTCTGATCGGTATGATCCAAAATTACGCTTTGGTTCATTCAACATACTCTATTCAATTTGTCTGAAATCAAATAACGAATTTGACAGATCAATGTGATTTTTTGAATTGAATGAAAGCTTCTAAATTGCTTTCAACGCCTCATGCATATTCACATTGCATAGCAAAAATCTACTTGGTACAATGTGAAAAAATGGGTTGTACATATACAGTACCAGTCAAATGTTTGGTCACACCTACTCATTCAAGTGTTTTTCTTTATTTTTACTATTTTCTACATTGTAGAATAATAGTGAAGACATCACGTCTATGAAATAACACATATGGAATCGTGTAGTAACCAAAAAAGTGTTAAACAAATCAAAATATGTTTTTTTATTTTATATTCTTCAAAGTTGCCACCCTTTGCCTTAATGACAGCAGGTAGCCTAGTGTTTAGAGTGTTGGGCCAGCAACCAAAATGTTGCTAGATCAAATACCTGGGCTGATAAGGTAAAAAATCTGTCGTTCTGCTCCTGAACAAGGCAGTTAACCCACTGTTCCTAGGCTGTCATTGTAAATAAGAATGTGTTCTTAACTGACTTGCCTGGCTAAATAAATACAAATAAAATGACAGCTTTGCAAACTCTTGGCATTATCTCAACCAGCTTCATGAGGAATGCTTTTCCAACAATCTTGAAGGAGTTCCCACATATGCTGAGCACTTGTTGGCTGCTTTTCCTTCACTCTGCCATCCAACTCATCCCAAACCATCTCAATTGGGTTGAGGTCGGGTGATTGTGGAAGCCAGGTCATCTGATGCAGCACTCTATCACTATAATTCTTGGTAAAATAGCCCTTACACAGTCTGGAGGTGTGTTGGGACATTGTCCTGTTGAAAAACAAATGATAGTACCACTAAGCCCAACACAATGGGATGGCATATTGCTGCAGAATGCTGTGGTAGCCATGCTGGTTAAGTGTGGCTTGAATTCTAAATAAATCACTGACAGTGTCACCAGCAAAGCACCACCACACCATCACATCTTTTCCTCCATGCTTCACGGTGGGAACCACACATGTGAAAATCATCTGTTCACCTATGCGTCTCTAAAAGACACCGCGGATGGAACCAAAAATCTCAATTTGGACTCATCAGACCAAGGGACTGATGTCCACCGGTCTAATGTCCATTGCTTGTGTTTCTTGGCCCAAGCAAGTCTCTTATTATCATTAGTGTTCTTTAGTAGTGGTTTCTTTGCAGCAATTCAATCATGAAGGTCTGATTCACGCAGTCTCCTCTGAACATTTGATGTTGAGATGTGTCTGTTACTTGAACTCTGTGAACCATTTATTTGGGCTGCATTTTGAGGTGCCGTTAATTGCCGATTTCTGAGGCTGGTAACTCTAATGAACTCATCCTCTGCAGAAGAGGAAACTCTGGTACTTCCTTTCCTGTGGCGGTCCTCATGAGAGCCAGTTTCATCATGGCACATGATGGTTTTTGCGACTGCACTTAAAGAAACTTTCAAAGTTCTTGAAACTTTTCGTACTGTCTGACTTTCATGTCTTAAAGTAATGATGGACTGTTGTTTCTCTTTGCTTATTTGAGCTGTTCTTGCCATAATATGGACTTGGTCTTTTACCAGATAGGGCTATCTTCTGTATACCGCCCCTACCTTGTCACAGCACAACTGATTGGCTCAAACACATTAAGATGGAAAGAAATTCCACAAATTAACTTTTAACAAGGCACACCTGTTAATTGAAATGAATTCCAGGTGACTACCTCATGAAGTTTAGAGAATGCCAAGAGTGTGAAATGCTGTCATCAAGGAAAAGGTTGGCTACTTTGAAGAATCTAAATATTTTGATTTGTTTAACACTTTTTGGTTACTACATGATTCCATATGTGTTATTTCATAGTTTTGATGTCTTCACTATTCTTCTACATTGTACAAAATAGTAAAAATAAAGAAAACCCTTGAATGAGTAGGTGTGTCCAAACTTTTGACTGGTACTGTATTATGTTAAATATTAGGTTTTATCAAAGAAAAGTAAGTTGAGTGTTAAATAAGTAGGTTGCAATTTGAAATATAGTTTTTTTTCAACATTTTCGGCGCTGTAGTCACATTTTTTTCTTCTCCTCTCTTCATCTGATGTGGAATTTATTTGTTTGCCTGATTGGACAGTCTTGGACCCAGGCTCACCTCAAAGCCAAGGTGTCAGCACTGTTTCCAACCCTATGGCATTACTCAACGACGGTTGAGTCAGTGTCGACTACAAGCTCTCCTCCATTCAGCTCCCTGACTGGTAATTACAGCATTGTGATCTGTGTGGCCGCCTAACAAACAGCCCACCGCTCATGATTGGCCAGCTCAAGGGCGACCGGGCGGCCCACCCTGTCTGCTGTCATTGCTCAACTGTCGGTCCCGGTTCACCGCCGTTCACGCACCCTCCCAGATTCCATGATTCGCCTTCCCTGTGCTATCCTCCTTCACCCTGCCAGGGACGACACATCAGGATGTTTCCACACAGATATCTTGGTGATCGAGTTGGCGATGGAAAATAAGTTTGAATGTCCAATAAAGTGCATCTTTCCTCGCTAACCTTGACAGAGGACGGGGGATGCGTCCATTTATCTTGCAGTGCCTTGGCGGGCCAGCACATTTATTAGGATTTACGTGTCACTCGCTGACAAGGTGCACATTCTTTCCGTGCATTATGGGCTGGATGATAGTGGTTCTATTTTATTGAGTTATATATTGTGTCGAATTTACGATTGGGACGAGGCCCACAGAGAAAACGACACGACTACAATGCCCAAGGGAGTGTATAAGGATGTGTAGAAAAATATCTGTTTTCCAGGGGGGGGGGGGGGGGGGGGGTTCTCGTTTGGCCTGTCTCATGTCAAATGTTATGAATAAATTCATGCCAATACCTGGACGTGTCAGAACAAATTCATTCTGAGTTCAATTATGTGCACTCACATTGGATTGAAATAGCTACTGTATATTCACGCTATCTATGAATACAATAGTAACGGTATAGCACATTTAGTGATGAGCCGTGCAGCTATGGGATGTGACAAGAACTCATCCTTTGTAAGGATATAAATTACCTCATGATTGAATGTTACACTGGTGTCATCAGGTTAGACAAATAGGGTATAATATTGGGGTGTTGCATTAGTTCTACATTGGTGCACTCAAATCCAGGAATGATTCAAATGGATTAAATAAGCACAACAACCATTGTCTCACATATTTTACAATAACAACCTTTACGGACCTGCCTGGAAAATATTGTATTGGGCTAACAATATTGGGTGTCATCGATGACGTGTTTGACTGGAAAGACTGAATCCTTTAGTTTTGTACTTCCCTCAGCCAATCGGTGTTATGGAAAAATATCAACAGTGGGAGATTCAAGATGGAGATCGATTGTGCAAAGTCCTACTCACATCACAGTTTTTCATGAGCAAGCAAAACTGGAATCAACGACTTGATTCTATTATAGTTGGCTCTGGTTTCTGATGGGAGGAGAAGTGTAAAGAAGTGTTCCCTGCAGGAGAAGCTAGATAACTCATGCTTGGTTAGGTTTTTCTGATCAAATCCACAATGTCTCTTAAATGACTTGCATGCACACTCAGCAACCTCCTCAGAATACATCTGTACATTTCAGCTAAGATCCAACTCATTTCTGTGTGGCGCAAATCAAATCCATATTGACCCGGCGTCCTGAATGCTTGGTGAGCTGAGGAGGCTGCCAGTCAATAACCCCCACAGCTCAGATCGGCTTTAGCACCGAGACGCCATCTGTCCGTCACCACACTACCCCTGTGATTCATAGCAGCTAAAACTCCCCACTCATGTCAGCAGCAATTAAGGTCTGGCTGTGTCAGCTGTAATAGAGAAAAATAGATGTTGAGATGAGATCCAATCACTTAAGGCGGGAGCTTTTTCATGTAAGACACTTTCCCTGAGATGTCCTTCATGAAGCGACTGTCTGTGTCATTTGACACTGTCATGAGAATGATATAGCTTATGCTATAAGCAGCCATAAAACTGTAATCAGTGTGTGTAACAAATGATGTGGCATTGTTCTCCATTGCTGCAGTACGCAACTGATAACCATGATCAGGTGATTGGCTATATCCCTAGCCAATCATAATTCATCATGGGCAACCACACACAGGACCCATCCAATCAATTTGTCCTGTTTGCAGTACTTGTCCTGAGTAATGTAATGTACATTTGATCATATTACTCCAGTGCTAGCCTCTCTACACTGCTGTTAAAGCTCGGGCTGATTTCAAGGTTTTACTGCTAACCTACAAAGCATTACATGGGCTTGCTCCTCCCTATCTCTCCGATTTGGTCCTGCCGTACATACCGACACATACGCTACAGTCACAAGATGCAGGCCTCCTTACTGTCCCTAGAATTTCTAAGCAAACAGCTGGAGGCAGGGCTTTCTTCTACAGAGCTCCATTTTTATGGAATGGTCTGCCTATCCATGTGAGAGATCAGATTCGGTCTCAATCTTTGTCTTTATTGAAGACTCATCTCTTCAGTAGGTCCTATGATTGACTGTCGTCTGGCCCAGGAGTGTGAAGGTGAATGGAAAGGCACTGGATCAACGAACCGCCCTTGCCGTCTCTGCCTGGCCGGTTCCCCTCTCTCCACAGGGATTCTCTAATTCAAACCCTATTACGGGGGCTGAGTCACTGGCTTACTGGTGCTCTTCCATGCTGTCCCTAGGAGGGGTGCGTCAGTGGGTTGAGTGACTGACATGATCTTCCTTTCCGGGTTGGCACCCCCCCCAACTCGGGTTTGTGCCATGGGGGAGATCTTCAGGGCTCTACAGGATAGTAAGTTGGTGGTTGAAGATATCCCTCTAGTGGTGTGGTGTGGGGGCTGTGCTTTGGCAAAGTGGGTGGGGTTATATCCTGCCTGTTTGGCCCTGTCCCCGGTCGTGCTGCTGCTCCAGTTTCGGCTATGGAACCCTGACCTGTTTACCGGACATGCTACCTTGTCCCAGACCTGCTGTTTTCAACTCTCTAGAGACAGCAGGTGCGGTAGAGAAACTCTGAATGATCAGCTATGAAAAGCTGAAACCAAAACTTTCAAAGGAGTTTTTCCTATCCACCGTGCTTCTACACCTGCATTGCTTGGTATTTGGGGTTTTAGGCTAGGTTTCTGTACAGCATTTGTGACATCAGCTGATGTAAGAAGGGCTATTTAAATCAATTTGATTTAAGTGTGTTTTTTGTTTGGTTTCTGTTTCTACCCAACATTTCAAATGTTGCTTTTTCTGGTCCTCATAAAGTCAATGTTCAAATAGCAAAGCCATATTCCACAGCATGTACTGTGTCATTTAGGCCGTTCTCTCGGCCCTAGATTTGCATGGGCTTCTAACAAGAGCTCCCAACTGGCTGGAATCAGACGATGTCAAGTCCACATCAGTATCCAATTAGCAGCTGTTAACGCTTGGAACCTCTCATGTCGAGTTTGGCTCGGCTAAAAGTTCAGAACCATTGCTTTTCCTCATCCAGTGTCAGTGGAGAGGGGAGAAGAATGTTCCCCTGGTAGTCCAGCAGTGACAGAGCTGGCAGACGAAGCCAAGACGAGATTAAATTAGTGTGAAACGCCTGTTTTCAGAGATCACATCATCCCCAAACCTCTGGATGTTTAATTCCCATGTTAAAAGGGAACAACGATATGTAAGATGTATTGTTTTGACGTGTTTCTCCTGACATAGAGTGACTTCATAACTCTGTATAGTGTTGTACAGTGCCGTGAAAAAGTATTTACCCCCCTTCTGATTTTCTCTATTTTTGCATATTTTTGATATTTAGATTAAGGGAACCTGAGTTTACAAATAACCTCCAAAAATGTATACTTTTATTTATGTAATTAACAAAGTTATGCAACACCCAATTCCACTGGGTGAAAAAGTAATTTCCCCCTTACGCTCAATAACTGGTTGTGCCACCTTTAGCTGCATTGACTGCAACCAAATGCTTCCTGTAGTCGCTCACATCGCTATGGAGGAATTTTGGCCCACTCTTGCACGGAGAACTGCTGTACCTTAGCGACATTTGTGGGTTTTCAAGCACGAACTGCTCATTTCTAGTCCTGACACAACATCTCAATTGGGATTAGGTCCGGACATTGACTAGGCCATTCCTTTTAGACATTTTCATGTAGACTTGATTGTGTGTTGCTGCATGACCCAGCTGCGCTTCAGCTTCAGCTCACAGATGGATGGCCAAACATTCTCCGGCTCCCGGCGACAGATCCCAGTCCAGAGCTTCCGGCGACAGTTCCCAGTCCAGAGCTTCCGGTGACGCTTCACAGTCCGGAACCTCCAACGACGGTCCACAGTCCGGAACCTCCAACGACGGCCCACAGTCCGGAACCTCCAACGACGGTCCACAGTCCGGAACCTCCAACGACGGTCTACAGTCCGGAACCTCCGGTGACGATCCACGGTCTGGAGCCTCTGGCGACGATTCAAGGTCCAGTTCCCAAGGCGACAACCCACGTTCTGGTTCCTCCGTTGACAACCCACGGTCCGGTTCCTCCAGCGAAGAGCCACGGTCTGGAACCTCCAACGACGGTCCACAGTCCAGAACCTCCAATGATGGTCCACAGTCCGGAACCTCCTGAGAAGGTCTACAGTCCGGAACCTCCTGCGACGGTCTGCGGTCCAGAGCCTCCAGCGAGGATCTACAGTCCGGAGTCCTCGGCGACGATCCACGATCCGGAGTCCCCGGCGATGATCCATGGTCCGGTTCCTCTGGTGACAATCCATGGTCCGGAGCCTCTGGTGATGATCCACGGTCCGGTTCCTCCGGCGACGATCCACGGCCCGGAGCCCCCGGCAACAATCCACGGTCCGGAGTATCCGGCGATGATTCACGGTCAGGTTACTATGGTGATGACCCGCAGTCCGGTTCCTCCAGCGATGACCCACGGTCCGTTTCCTCCGATGACGTATCCACGAGCGGAGTGGGTACTTCGCCTCGCACCAGAGTCGCCCCCAACGGTGGATACCCACCCGGACCCTCCCCTATTGAGTCAGGTTTTGCGGTCAGAGTCTGCACCTTTTGTTGGGGGGGGGGGGGGGGGGGTACTGTCACGCCCCGACCATAGAGAGCTTTTTATTCTCTATGTTGGTTAGGTCAGGGTGTGACTAGGGTGGGTCATCTAGGTAATTATATTTCTATGTTGGCCTGGTATGGTTCCCAATCAGAGGCAGGTGTTTATTGTTGTCTCTGATTGGGGATCATATTTAGGCAGCCATTTCCCCTTTGTGCTTTGTGGGATCTTGTCTAGGTATAGTTACCTGCAAGCACTACTTTGAGCTTCACGTTTCGTTTTTTTGCTTTATTGTTTTTGTTCTTTGAGTTTCACTTCCAAATAAAAGGATGGAAACATACCACTCTGCATCTTGGTCCACTCCTTTTAACGATCGTGACATAAAGCAAAGCAGTGCGACAGAATCAACAACACAGAGTTACACATGGAATAAACAAGTAGAGTCAATAACACAATAGAAAAAAGAAAGTCTATATACAGTTTGTGCAAATGGCATGAGGAGGTATGGAAATAAATAGGCCATAGTAGCAAAGTAATTACAATTTAGCAGATTAACACAGGAGTGATAGATGGGTAAGATGATGATGAGCAGATGATGGAGTGTAAGTAGTTATGCTGGTGTGCAAAAGAGCAGCAAAGTAAATAAAAACAATATGGGGATGAGGTAGGTAGATTGGGTGGGCTATTTACAGATGGACTATGTACAGCTGCAGAGATCGGTTAGCTGATCAGATAGCTGATGTTTAATGTTAGTGAGGGAAATGTAAGTCTCCAGCTTCAGTGATTTTTGCAATTCGTTCCAGTCACTAGAAGGAAAGGCGGGCAAAGGAGGTGTTCTCTTTGGGAATGACCCGTGAGATATACCTGTTGGAGCGCGTGCTACAGGTGGGTGTTATTATCGTGACCAGTGAGCTGAGATAAGGCTGAGCTTTACCTAGCATAGACTTATAGATGACCTGGAGCCAGTGGGTCTGGCAACGAATATGTAGCGAGGGCCAGCCGACTAGAACATACAGGTCGCAGTGGTGGGTGGTATAAGGGGCTTTGGTAACAAAACTGATGGCACTGTGATAGACTACATCCAATTTGCTGAGTAGAGTTTTGGAAGCTATTTTGTAGATGACATCGCCGAAGTCAAGGATCGGTAGGATAGTCAGTTTTACTAGGGTAAGTTTGCCGGCGTGAGTGAGGGAGGCTTTGTTGCGAAATAGAAAGCCGATTCTAGATTTGATTTTGGATTGGAGATGTTTGATATGAGTCTGGAAGGAGAGGATACAGTCTAGCCCGACACCTAGGTATTTGTAGTTGTCCACATATTCTAGATCAGAACCGTCCAGAGTAGTGATGCTAGTCGGGTGGGCAGGTGTGGGCAGCGAACGGTTGAAAACCATGCATTTGCTTTTACTAGCGTTTAAGAGCAGTTAGAGGCCATGGAAGGAGTGTGGTATGGTATTGAAGCTCGTTTGGAGGCTAGTTAACATAATGGGATAATGGTCCAAACGAGCAGTTCATGCTTGAAACCCCACAAATGGAGGTGAGTTACAGCAATTCTGTATGCAAGAATGGGACAATATTCCTCCACAACGACGTGAGAGACTGATCAACAACTACAGGAAGCGTTTGGTTGGAGTCCTTGCAGCTTAAGGTGGCACAACCAGTTATTGAGTGTAAGGAGGGGAATTACTTCTTCACAGAGGGGCATTGGGTCTTGCATAACTTTGTTTATGAAATAAAGGAAATAAGTATGTCAATGTGGTGTTATTTGTTCACTCGGGTTGTCTTTATCAAATATTAGGTTTTGGTTGAAGGTCTGATAACATTCAGTTTCAAAAATATGCAAAAGTAGAGAAGATTAGAAAGGGGACAAATACTTTTTCAGGGCTCTGTATGTCAACTGTCTTGTGCCTTTTACTGAGGAGTGGCTTCCGTCTGGCCACTCTACCATAAAGGTCTGATTGGTGGAGTGATGCAGAGATGGTTGTCCTTCTGGAAGGTTCTGCCATCTCCAAAGTGGAACTCTGGAGCTCTGTGAGAGTGACCATCGGGTTCTTGGTCACTTCCCTGACCAAGGCCCTTCTCCCCCGATTGCTCAGTTTGGCCGGCCGTCCAGCTATAGGAATAGTCTTGGTGGTTCCAAACTTCTTCCATTTAAGAATGACGGAGGCCACTGTGTTCTTGGGGACCTTCAATGCTGCAGACATGTTTTGGAACCTTTCCCCAGTTTTGTGCCTCGACACAATCCTGTCTCGGAGCTCTACGGACAATTTCTTCGGCCTCATGGCTTGGTTTTTGCTCTGACATGCACTGTCAACTGTGGGACCTTTATATAGACAGGTGTGTGCCTTTCCAAATCATGTCCAATCAATTGAATGTACCCCAAGTGAACTCCAATCAAGTTGTAATAAACATCTCAAGGATGATCAATGGAAACAGGATGCACCTGAGCTCAGTTTCGAGGCTCACAACAAAGGGTCTGAATACTTGAATACATTTGCGAACATTTCTTAAAACCTTTTTCCGCATTGTCATTATGGGGTATTTTGTGTAGATTGATGAGGACATTTTTTATTGAATACATTTTATAGTAAAGCTGTAACGTAACAAAATGTGGAAAAGGGGAAGGGGTCTGAATACTTTCCCAATGCATTGTATCTTGCTCTTTTCTGCACACACAATCATGCCTTTCCCCTTTGTATATTCCTCTGACAACATCACCCCCACTGTCTATTCATTTCCATGTCTCTCTATTCATCAAGTTTTCATTGGATTCAAACCAGTCAGATCTATTTGTAGTGGGAAACGTTTGTCTGAGGGAATGTTATTTTTAGTGGCATGATAAGCTATTGACTGCAATGTGTGCGTTAGATTGCAGTACTTCCCTGTTCTCTGGAGATCAATACTTTCCTCCTTTCTTTCCAACTGCTCCTCTTACAAGCTGTAAAAGCAGATAAAGGAGAGAATAAAGGAAAAATAGAGAGAGAAAGAGGGGAACGGAGATAGTGAGAGAGAACAAGTACATTAAAGAATCTGGAATTGGTTTTGAATGCCAGAACATGTCTTGACTTTGTTCTTGCCTGTGTTCTGCCTGTGTTCTGTTGGCTCTATGATGAGATAAAGTGTGGAGTGGGTGGATGAGGGTACTTTCCCCCGAACTCTATCTAACTATGTCCTTCAGGGTACTTTATCCCAACAAAGTGATGTGCTTCAAATCACCCAACTGGGTACAGAGCTATAGTACACTCACCTGATGCAGAGGATGAGATGTGGTTGCTTTATTCCTCACTGCTGAGAAACCTAGAATAAATTACTGGATGAAAAATGAATTGATTGACAACTGAAGCATATTGATTAAATATGATTAGAAAAATTGTTAAAACATGTTGTGTGACAGTTTTGTTTAAATGGCCTCATACTGCTGTTGGGCTTGGCTGAGACTCAAATAGAAAATATGGAGCATTTAGGGCCCAAACCATCTCTATTTTGTTAAAGGTGTTTCTGCATATTTGTAGGTGGTTATAAATGCTACTTTGCGAGCATTCTACCCTCTAGGTATGAATGGTATCTCCCTGCTGTACGCTATTGACCAGATGATGTAAAACACATGCTGAGGAAATGGTGGGAACCCAAGTTTTACTCCCAGAAGACACTGCAGGAGGGAAGCGGGCCAAATCGCCGTCCTCACACATGGAGGGATTGCACACAACTCGTGGTACCGTTTGCATGTAATGTTTCATTTCAGAAACAATGTGTAACTGTCAACTATCATCAGCGTAATATGTAGTTTACCTACCGAGCGTGTGGTTAAGTTAACATGGCCAATGGTGTTAAGTTTCCAGTGCTGTGGTTGATATTTTCTGTCTTTGAATGACTCATGTTCTTGAGAAAGAGTTTGACCTAGTACTGTTTCTACTTATTCTGCGGTTGTCATGACAGTTCTACTCTGTACCCACAACACAGTTCCAACAGCATGTTACAAAATCTTACATTACACCAAGTTTGTCAGTATAGACAGCATCTATTAATATTCACACGATGCCTAGCATACATTTTTTCTGAGAGAATTTGGGGGTTTGACTAATGCTGAGACGAGGGCTTGAGTACCAAACAGTATGGCCTAATAAAGGACAGAACCAGAATGACATGCCTGAAGGGCATTTCTCTCTGATGGGTTTATTCACTTGTGGTGTAAAGTACTTAAGTAAAAATACTTTACAGTACTACTTAAGTATTTTGGGGGGTATCTGTGCTTTACTTTACTATTTATATTTTTGACAACTTTTACTTGACATTCTTAATGAAAATCATTTTCCCTGACACCCAAAAGTACAGATGGTCCAATTCACGCACTTATCAAGAGAACATTCCTGTTCATCCCTACTGCCTCTGATCTAGCAAAATCACTAAACACAAATGCTTCGTTTGTAGATGATGTCTGTGTTGGAGTGTGCCCCTGGCTATGCATAAATGAAAAACTAAACAAGAAATGTGAAAGGTATACCTTTACTTTGTGTTCTTAAGTATATTTTAACAATTACATTTGCTTTTGATACTCAATTAAATACATATAAAACCAAATACTTTTAGACTTTTAGTGGGGGACTTCTACTTTAACTTGAGTCGTTCTCTATGAATGTATCTTTACTTTAACTCAAGTATGACAATTGAGTACCTTTTTCACCACTGTCAAAATGTTTATGTGCACTGTTCACCAGGCACCAGGAAAGGCGTCTGAGTGTGTGATTGAAAGCATGGTGGTGCTGAAGGTGAGACTGGCCACTGTTCCGTGAAACCATAGCCATAGGACTCCTCTTTAAATCTGCGTGTTCCTCCAAAGCTCAGTTGTCCTGAGTCTGCACAACTCTGCCAGGACCTAGGATCAAGGGAGACACTCAAGTTTCTTAATACTATATCTCTTGACACTTTGAGGAAAATAATCATGGCCTCTAAACCTTCAAGCTCCTTCAAGTTGGAATAGTTGGACCCTATTCCAACTAAACTACTGAAAGAGCTGCTTCCTGTGCTTGGCCCTCCTATGTTGAACATAATAAACGGCTCCCTATCCACCGGATGTGTATCAAACTCACTAAAAGTGGCAGTAATAAAGCATCTCTTGAAAAAGTCCAACCTTGACCCAGAAAATCTAAAAAACTATCGGCCTATATCAAATCTCCCATTCCTCTCAAACGTTTTAGAAAAAGCTGTTGCACAGCAACTCA
Source organism: Oncorhynchus kisutch (assembly GCF_002021735.2). Lineage (NCBI taxonomy): Eukaryota > Metazoa > Chordata > Actinopteri > Salmoniformes > Salmonidae > Oncorhynchus > Oncorhynchus kisutch. Next base: position 59,119,413 of record NC_034186.2, read on the forward strand.
CTGCCTTCCTGAAGACAAACAATGTATACGAAATGCTTCAGTCTGGTTTTGCACTGAGACTGCACTTGTGAAGGTGGTAAATTCCATTTTAATGGTGTCAGACCGAGGCTCTGCATCTGTCCTCGTGCTCCTAGACCTTAGTACCATCGATCACCACATTCTTTTGGAGAGATTGGAAACCCAAATTAGTCTACACGGACAAGTTCTGGCCTGGTTTATATCTTATCTGTCGGAAAGATATCAGTATGTCTCTGTGGATGATTTGTCCTCTGACAAATCAACTGTACATTTCGGTGTTCCTCAAGGCTCCATTTTTGGACCGCTACTGTTTTCACTATATATTTTACCTCTTGGTGATGTCATTCGGAAACATAATGTTAACTTTCACTGCTATGCGGACGATGCACAGCTGTACATTTCGAGGAAACATGGTGAAGCCCCAAAATTGCCCTCCCTGGAAGCCTGTGTTTCAGAACACAAGGAAGTAGATGGCGGCAAATGTTCTACTTTTAAACTGACAAAACAGAGATGCTAGTTCTAGGTCACAAGAAACAAAGATATATTCTGTTGAATCTGACAATTAATCTTGATGGTTGTACAGTCGTCTCAAATAAAACTGTGAAGGACCTCAGCGGTAGTCTGGACCCTGATCTCTATTTTGATGAACATATCGAGACTGTTTCAAGGACAGCTTTTTTTCATCTACGTAACATTTCAAAAATCAGGAACTTTCTGTCCAAAAATGATGGAGAAAATGAATCCATGCTTTTGTCACTTCTAGGTTAGACTACTGCAATGCTCTACTTTCCGGCTACCCGGATAAAGCAATAAATATTTTCAGTTAGTGCTAAACATGGCTGCTAGAATCTTGACTAGAACCAAAATCATATTACTCCAGTGCTAGTCTCTCTACACTGGCTTCCTGTTAAGCCTAGGGCTCATTTCAAGGTTTTACTGCTAACCTACAAAGCATTACATGGGCTTGCTCCTACCTATCTCTCCGATTTGGTCCTGCCGTACATACCTACACATACGCTACAGTCACAAGATGCAGGCCTCCTTACTGTCCCTAGAATTTCTAAGCAAACAGCTGGAGGCAGGGCTTTCTCCTACAGAGCTCCATTTTTATGGAATGGTCTGCCTATCCATGTGAGAGACGCAGATTCGGTCTCAATTTTGTCTTTATTGAAGACTCATCTCTTCAGTAGGACCTATGATTGAGTGTTGTCTGGCCCAGGAGTGTGAAGGTGAATGGAAAGGTACTGGATCAACGAACCGCCCTTGCTGTCTCTGCCTGGCCGGTTCCACTCTCTCCACTGGGATTCTCTGCCTCAAACCCTATTACAGGGGCTGAGTCACTGGCTTACTGGTGCTCTTCCATGCCATCCCTAGCAGGGTTGAGTTACTGACTTGAGCCTCCTGTCCGGGTTAGCCCCCCTGTCCTGTGTGAATTTCAGTATGCTTTCTCTATTTCTCTCTCTCCTTTTCTCTCTTTTTCTCTCTTTCTTTCTTTCTTTCTTTCTTTTCTTTCTTTCTCTTTCTTTCTCTCTCTCAGAGAACCTGAGCTCTAGGACCATGCCTCAGGACTACCTGGCCTGATGACTCCTTGCTGCCCCCGTCCACCTGGCCGTGCTGCTGCTCCAGTTTCAACTGTTCTGCCTGCGTCTATGGTACCCTGACCTGTTCACCAGATGTGCTACCTGTCCCAGACCTGCTGTTTTCAACTCTCTAGAGACAACAGGAGCGGTAGAGATACTCTGAATGATCGGCTATGAAAAGCCAACTGACATTTACTCCTGAGGTGCTGACCTGTTGCACCCTCTACAAGCACTGTGATTATTATTATTATTTGACCCTGCTGGTCATCTATGAACATTTGAACATCTCTGCCATGTTCTATTATAATCGGCACAGCCAGAAGAGGACTGGCCAACCCTCATAGTCTGGGTCCTCTCTAGGTTTCTTCCTAAGTTCCATGCTTCTACACCTGCATTGCTTGCTGTTTTGGGTTTTAGGCTGGGTTTCTGTACAGCACTTTGTGACATCAGCTGATGTAAGAAAGGTTTTATAAATACATTTGATTGATTGAGAGTGGTTAAGAGTGTCGGGCCATTAACCGAAAAGTCACTAGTTCGAATCACTGAGTCGACTAGGTGAAAAATCTGTCTGTGCCCTTGAGCAAGGCACTTATCCCACTCCTGTAAGTCACTCTGGATAAGAGTGTCTGCTAAATTACAAATAAAACAAAAAATGTACTGTAGTGTTTTTGCGGACTGTACTTTACAATAGTATTTACTGTAATGTTTTTGCGGACATTACTGTCGTATTTACTATAGTGTTTTTGTTTTATTATCTTTAACATAGAAGTGGAGGCTTTCTCCTTCAGGAAACCTACTTGAGAAATACTAAAATAGCTTATTTTCCATAACCTGTAGGTAGGTAGGACTGGGGTCTGAATGGTTTGTTCAGAGCTTCTGCTATTTCTATAACCTGTAGGGAACACAATAAGGTTGTATACTTGGCATGTAGGTTTCTCACTTATTGGTGGCATATGGGGGAAAGGAATGGGCAAGGTATATGCAAGTTAAATACTTTAGTATTTACTATGGTTAAAGTGTAGTGTTTTTGCTGACTGTAATGTTTTTGCAGATATTACTGTAGTATTTACTACAGTGTTTTTATTGTGGATAATACTGTAGTATTTACTGTAGTTTTCTACCGTATACTAAAACATTCTAAGTACTACACATGATCGAGGGATACTACAGTGTGGTAGTATAGTATTCTACAGTACACTTACTACAGTTTACTATGGAATTCTATAGTAAGTACTGTAATATTCTAGAGTAGGTACTGTAGTATTCTAGAGTAAACTGTAGTATTTGTTCATGTGGGTCTCTCTCTCTCTCCTGGCTCTTTCCCCTCCTCAGCCTCCCTTTCCCAGATAGCAGTTTAAAGGCTTTGAAAAGCCAGAGAGTCTGTTGATCAGATAGCCCCATAACTAATGGAAAGCGTCATGGAAGTGACAGCCAGATTAATGAAGTAGCCCGGGCTGCACTTGCACGTGGTGCACTGGTGCTCCTCGGGCTGCGTCGCTGCTCTAACCGCTATTCATGGTGACAAATAATGCACCATCACTGACACCTGCGAGTCGAGGTTAAAAAATACATTTGCCCAGCCACCACAGCCATTGCCAGTGAAAGAGAGAGAGACAGAGAATGACCAAGAGAGGAGGGAGAGAAGGAGAGGCTGCCGTTTCAGATATGGAATAAACATATTTACTGGAAGTGGGCTCGGGGGTTGGGCGAGACAGAATGGGAATTCAGGATTAATTGAAAACATCTGTGCGACGCCATAGCGGAGCCTGAGGGGATAGGAGGAGAGAAATCGCAACACTTGAGAACATTGATTTCTTTTTGGGTCTTGAGGAGACAGTTATGATGTCACTAATGGCTGGGCTGGCTATCTTGGGGTGTGTGTGGACAGACATCACTCTGATCAGGACTGTCTCATTTGTAGTCGATAGCGGTGGCCAGACTTTGGAGCGGTCAATGCTACTGTCTGACCTTCAGAGGCATTACAGTGAACCAATCAAAGTGATTGTGTGAAAACAAAGCCAAGGGCGGTGGAGGTTAAGTGGGAAGGATGCTGACGCACACACATATATACAGGCGAACCCTTGTTGTGCATCACAAAACCTAGTTGGTATTTGTGGGTAACAGCGACCAGCCGTCTCTGTGTGGCCGGTGGCTGTCCCTTGTGCATGGTGCTGTTCTGTGTTGTGTTGTGCCTGAGGAGCCACCAGAAAGAGACGGAGAAGAGCAGTGGAGCCCAGCTCCAGGAGTCAGATTACAGAGAGAGAGAGAGAGAGAGAGAGAGAGAGAGAGAGAGAGAGAGAGAGAGAGAGAGAGAGAGAGAGAGAGAGTAAGAAAACAGACAGAGGAAGAGAGAACAGAGAACAGAGGAAGATAGGTAGTTAAAGAAAGAAGTAAAGAAAGAAAGATATTAAAAGGAGAGAAAAGAGGGAAAATATATAGAAAGTGTGAGGGAGGCGACGGGGAGAGTTTTACACAAAGAAGAGATGGACAGAGAAGAAACCCAGAGAGAGAGAGCGAGAGAGAGAGAGAGAGAGAGAGAGAGAGAGGCTGTAGCTGGAAAATGTAGATAGACACCTTGGAGAGGAGAGAAGCACGCAGAGGGGCCAGCGCTCAAGTAGAGTAGAGAGGAGATTGTACAGGAGGACGGGAGGAGAAAAGAGGGGAGGAGAGACCGGCAGAACCAGCAAGACGAGAGAGAGAGCAGTGTGTGGAGAGAAAGAGAGAGCGAGAGAGACGAAGGAGGGGGACACAGACCACTGTGAGAGGAGGGTGCCGGCTTTGCACGGTAACGGCTGCAGACACGACACACAGACAGAGAGACGGACTACAGAGCTGCACACACACACACACACACACTCACACAAACACACATAAAGAGTGTGTGAGACATGCCCAGGCTGCTGCCCATGGACACACACACACACAACCTGGCAGGGCATCCGAGAGGACATACAGACCCCTATGTCTAAGGAGTCATGGAGAGCAGCATGTTTTTCGGTGAGTTTGTGTCCTGTGCATGTGTTTGTGTGGCATTAGCAGTACATACATCATCTTCAGAGATGGAGCGGATGATTTGGTTAACGTAAAAGGAAGGAAAGTGTGAAGTTCCACACTTACTACATTTGACACGGTTGGATAAGCCCTAGGCACCGTGTCTACTCCCCCTAGCCATTATCCATCCTGCCAGACTAGATCCATGTGTGGGGTTGAAAGTCCAAGGTTTGCATTTCATCTCACATGTTTTATAGACTCTCGCTGATGTGTTTATAGCGAAGGAATTCAAAGAAGGACAAAGCTAGCTCACTGTCGGCTTTGAGAGCCACTTGATATGCTGTCTAGAATAGTTTGAGAAATGAAAGAATTAGACTTCTTCCATTAGATTTGTGTTTGATGAGAGGCTTAGGCAGACTTAAAGCAGGAGTGCTTTCCTTTCAAGTGCTCTTCACATCGCTGGCTTACATTCTCACGTTAGAAGAATAATTGCATTGATTCTTGCCGCAGCAAGGCTTCATAAAAGGGCACTGTCTTTTTTTGTGGGATTAAAATGATCTCAAATTACACAGCAACCTAATGGAGTGATATTCTGACATCATAAGGGGTTCATTATACATCATGCTGATGACAAGACTTATAATGCATTGTAACTGCATTACAATGCATTACACCTGCGGGCTTTAAGTAAAGTGTTACAGAGAGTTTTTGTTTTGGAGCCAGGTGACATTGTGGGCAGACTGCTAATGTGTCCTTTAGGAAAGAGGTTATGATGTAGGATGTGTGTCAGGTGTGATGTATTAGCTCTCAGAGACGTGTGACTGCTGGTTGTCTGGCAGGTGTTCATCCACAGGAGTATTTTTTGTTGTATCTTATTCGGATCCCCATTAGCTGTCGCTGAAGCAGCAGCTACTCTTCCTGGGGTCCACACAAAACATAAAACATGACGCAATACAGAATATCAGTAGGAAAGAACAGCTCAAAGACTGAACGACACACAGAGAATAAGAAGAATAGTACACACATTACTGACAGTTACACACATTACTGACAGTTACACACATTACTGACAGTTACACACACATCCGTACATATACATATGCCTCAAAGCCTAAGTGCTGTGTGTGTTGTTTTATTTCTTTGCTTGAATAATTTGATAGAAGGGAGTTCTTGGCTCTATATGATCATGGCTCTATATAATACTGTGTTTCCTGGAATTCATTCTGGATTTGGGGACTGTAAAGAGACCCCTGGTGGCATGTCTGCTGGGGTAAGTATGTCTCTCAGAGCTATACGTAAGTTGATTCTACAGAACATTTGGAATTTTCTACACAATAATATTTCTCACAGAAACAAGAATTGATGCAGTCAATCTCTCCTGTACTGATATGCATACTGTTGACATGAGCCCTCTGTGTACATTGAAGGGCAAGGAGTGTTGATGTAGTGGGGACGTGACTGGTCTGGTGTCCTTGGTCTGTGGAGTCACCTCCCTGGTGCCAGCTCAGCCTCGTGACTCATCAGCTTTAGTCAACACACAGGCCCACCTGAAGACAGAGGTAGCCCTAGTGACGATAGGGTGGTGAAATGCAGTTTTATCACTTTTGTCAAATGAAAAAGAAGTGCATTGTGAATAAAATAATCAAAAGTATATTATGTCTGGAATTATTTTGTTCTTGTACTAATGCCTAATGTCGTCATTGCATAATGGAGGAAAAGGGAGGAAGGAAGCTTGTTAGGTTTTGGTTGTGGAGAACGTGCGTTGCTTAAGCTTAAGCATTTGTTGATGAATATATTAATATAGTTTGCATAATATGTTAGACTATAAACACAGCTAAATTAGCTGTTTGTGTCAGTGATAGAATCATTTTAGAATAAAAATCCAAGTTTGTGGTTTTCCTCAAAGATGTTTTTGGTTGAAAACTTTTTGAATATGCATTTTGAATGATATAAATTCTCCTGTCACATAATACTTCTACAAATCCCTACGAATTTGATCCCTTAGAATTTCTGATGGGAAAAAAAGAAACAAAAATCAAGGGCGAGAATTCCCCATGTGCCCCCTATGCAAATAACCCTCTTCATGAACCAAATGGATGAAGAAGGCCAATGAAAAGACAGTAACTCAGCAGGAGTAATGTCTCCTAGTGTGAGCTGTAATCATAAAAGGGATTAGTGTTGAGTTGGAGGCCCAGAGCACGTATCTGGTGTATCTGGCCTGGTGGTTGGAGTTTAAGAGCACTTAAACATCTCTTTGGTTAACCTCAGATTACAGAGCACAGTGGAAGTGATTGTTGGATCAAACTCCGAGACAGCTGTGTTTATTAGAGGTTACACCGCGAAAGTCATGACAACAGAGCGGGTTACGTTGGGAGGGTGGGGTTCTGGAGTTAGCCAGGCTACTCGAGTCTGAGCCCGGAGCTAAATGCTAACCGTTAGCTATGCAGCGGAGAGCTTAGTGAAATGGATACAAACATGTAGCCTAGGGGTACATTGGTGTAAATCTGTTTCTAATTGACCAATCTTCAAATGTTATGGATTAATAAGAGATTTGAATGTTTCTACATGTTTGTTGTTTTTGTAAATGGGGTGAAACCACTGTAACCTCTGCATCTTAATTACATCCTAAGTGTAATTATGGTCATGGAATACACCCAGACAGCACCTAAGAACACAATGCTGTGAAACACATCTGAATACACATCATCAGGATATATGAATGTTTTTGACACGCACTTGACCTCATATTTCCCAATAATTGGATTTATATTTGCTCTGTGAAATAGTAGACCTTTGCATCGTAGATTCTATATTCCATGACAGCAGTTTTCCGGCTATGTGGAATCTCGGCCCTTTAGACAGATCTTATCGGAGAGCAGTCGGGATCAAGACCAGGAGAGGCGGAGGTGGGAGAGAGCAGTGGAAGACGATTAATTATTCACGTTAGTCTGTGTCCTTCAGACATCTTTACTCTCGCTCGACACACTGCCGCAGGGTTTTAGTCCCAGATAAAGACATTTTTAAGAGGGCCGATATGCAAGGCGCCCACACGCACAGACATGCATGAAAAGACGCGTGACGCACAAGACGTTGACAGATACACATTAAACAAACTTACAAGTACATGTTTACATGTATTTACGAGCAGCACACATATCTATTTTACACGTGTTTCAAAACACACCACATGAAAACACACTTGCACACTCCCCATAGGAGAACCCTTTGGCTCCAGGTAGAACCTATTTTGGGGTTCAATATAGGACAGTTTTCAGAGAGGGTTCTTTCTACCTGGAACCCAAAAGGGTTCTCCTATGGGGACAGCTGAAGAACCCTTTTTTTCTAAGAGTGTATTATACACAGCTAGAGAGTCTCATACCTAGAGACAGGACTTACTCAAGTCTACAAGCTCCACTCTTAATACTACAATGAGCCATGCGCCAATATAACGTTCAGGTCAGGGAGTTGAAACACTAGCCTTACATGAGGCAATGTTAAAAGATGGAATGTCTCCTTGTGTGTTTGTACATGTTGGGAGATCAGTGTTGCTTTGTTATCCTTCGGAACGGAGGAAGTGAAAATGAACGCATGAGGTTAAAGTGTCTTGTCTCAGTATGCCATCCTGAAATGGGGAAATTGTTTTTTGAGTTACTGCACTCTGTTAGGGGAGACTAAAAGATTGGCTAAAATATTGACCGATGTAATTTGTTCGCTTTTTGTCATTCAGTAGAGCTGAGATGCTGGACTCCTATGTGCCTCTTGTAATTTACTGTATAACAATTCCATCACAACCAGATCCATTCTTTCCTTTTTTTCTATGGACACGTTTATATTTGAAACACCACAATGGATACTGTAGCTCACTCCTCACTCCTCAACCAGAGTACAGTTCTGGTTGTATGAATAGGCTGTTTTGACTGCACGTTGCATTTCTGGTCGGCAATCTGGCTTGTCGGCAACGTGTTTCCAGGGTGACGTCAGGCAACATGTCAGTGGAGGATCCTGCAGGGATGATGGCTGCAGAAGGACATGCTTTGTTAGAGGAGAACTGGGACGTGTCTCCACATGACCATCGGCATTTGTTGCTTTCCAACAGATGGCAGTGCTCCTCCGAGCAGAGGGGGAAAAAAGACTTGTGGTTTCCCTCCCTCTCTCTCCCTCTTTCTTTTTTACAACTGTTTCTTTTTATTCACCCTTACCATCGCCTGGGGACTTGATGTGGCAAACATAGTTTTTTATTTGTCTCAAGCCGGTGTTTTGATATGGTATCTGCGCTTTTAGTCATGCTGGCTCTGAGTTCGTCATGTTGTTAAATGTACTGTGGTAAAAGTCATCCCTGGTTCTAATTAATGGGTACGGAATGGCTTTCTTTAGTTCCTAATGTTTTGGAAAGCTGCTTTCTAATCCCCCGGTGTTGAAGAAAGGCTCTGCTGGTTGTAATTCATGGCTTATAAAGCCCGCTCTGGCTTCTCTCGTGTAGATGACAATGAACGTATTTACTTTGGTTTTTCCAGACCGTTTTGCCGTTTTGTTATTGAATCTTCTTCGTTATTGATCTGTCTGGTCTGGTGCACTCATTTCATATTTGTGACTAAGAGGATGGTTTCAGCATTAAGACATTTCTCTCTTAAAGATGCACTATGCAGAAATCGCTTCGCCCTTTCCTGGTTGCTAAAATTCGAATAGTTCGCCTAATTTCAGTTTCTTTGACAAAACAAGCAACCATAGTGTAGAGAATCACTGTACCATCTAAACAGCTGTGAAATATATTTTCCACAACCAAAAATACTGTATTTTCAGCTGTTTGAAGCTGGTGTACAAAACCGAAAATAGAAGACTCAAAATCAAAACTTAAGAACGGGTCGCATAGAAATAGTGCACATAGAACATATCTGCCTCTTCTTAGACTTGGTTTCAATAAGAATGACAGATTTATAACTTACATTTATTTCGATGTGAATTTGGTCAGGTCACCCAAAAAGTTCCATATATTGATTGCAGCTTTAAAAAGTGCTGACGAGAAGGATTGTTAAAGAGTCAAATGCAACAGGATAAGGCTGACATGGCATTCCCATGATCCAATTAACATCATACTGTATTTGTCTCTGTAGGCTATGTCTGAATTGTCTCGGGTTATCTATAACTTGTTCAGACTCAGTCCAGAGGCCTTGTTTTCATTAGAAGAGAGGTCATCATAGTTAGAGAAGGCAGACCAATATCAGATTTTTTAAATATTTTATTTAACTAGGCAAGGCAGTTAAGAACAAAATCTTATTTACAATGACGGCCTACCCCGGGCCAATTGTGCACCACCCTATGGGCTTCCCAATCACGGCCAGATGTGATACAGCCTGGATTCAAACCAGGGACTGTAGTGATGCCTCCTGCACTGAGATGCAGTGCCTTAGACCGCTGTGCCACTCGGGAGCCTCCCAAATACAGTTGGAAGCCCCCCAGATACAAGTGCTCTCATATTTCATCTAATTTGAATCTTACTTTTTTGGTGGTTTTGTCTATGAGACATTGTACATTTTGCTCATAATATCATACTCTTGTTTAACTGAGAACCACCACAGCACAGACCCTTGAACACTGCCCATTCTCTTTCTTCTCCTCTACAGGTAATGCATGTCAAAATGGCCTCCTGCCGACGCTGATACGTCCTGCTCTGCCCACCATCCAGCAGTCTCTGGGCATGAAGCAGTTCCAGCTCCCGTTTCCCCTGGATACGGCCTCAGCAGTCAGCCTTTTCCCCGGCTTCGGCATGGTAAGCCCCGGGTCATGTGGTCAGCTCAGGTCATTGGGATCAGCTCAGGTCATTGGGCGTTACGATCCTGGTTAGGTCTGGCTAAGGTCATAAAGTATGGTATCTGATATCGTTGGTGCAATGGTTTAGATTTAGTATGATGACATTCATGTTAGAGGGCATGTGATTTGTCTTTTGAAGTGTGAGCCTCTTTCAAACATTTGACCATACATTTCCAATCATTTAAGCTGCTGATGTAAACAATGATATAGGACAGTCATAAATGTGTGCACTAAACCAGAGCAGGCAGACAACCAGGGTAATTTGAAAGAATATATTGGGATTGGGACTCGTTAAATACATTGCATGTGAACAGACTTCACACATATCCAATGTGCACTTATTGTAGAAGTTGACTGTATTCTCTTGCACTGTTTTCTTTGTACGCAGATATAAAGTATAGGCAAATACTGCATGTGGCCTCATCAGGTTTGAATTTAGCAAAATCATCACAAAATGATGACTAGTGGAAAATATGTGGCAGATAAAAGTCTACGGCTTGAGCTTTTTGCCTTTGAATTACGGGGGATAGCTCAATTTAAAGTCTGCTTGAAACAGAACCAGAAATATGGAGCACAGCTGCAGGAAAACACAGGAGACAAGTGGGGACATCATCACGGAACAAGGCTTGGATAGTCCAGTTGAAAGCCAGATAGTATCAGGAATGGATTTCGTGAGAAAGTTCAGGTTTTGCCTCCATTCCTCTTCTCACCCTCTAATCTGCATTAAACAGACCTTTCAGCACTTAATGAGTAATGTACTGTGAAGCCTCCAAATCACGGAAAGCTGATACTGGATTAACATGGGGTAATCACCTCTCCCATACACTGTCCATTTCTCTCTCTCACTCTCTCTCTCTCTCTCTCTCTCTCTCGCTCACTCTCTTCATTCTCTGTGCCCTTGACGTTTAATCACTGGCAGAATTAATGTAGGGTGATTGTAAAAGCTAGCGTTGGCACGATCAACAGCGCTATAAAAGTGTTTATGCACAAGTTATTGTTCCATGTTTGGTTGTGCTGCTTACACTTGCATAACTTTTGTATTGGTTTGGTTTCAGGGACATAACAAAGTGGTGATGTCTGTTTCTTGCATGTGGGATGGAACGCTTTTTTATGTGTGTGTCCATTTGAAATGATCCATGGTTAGTTGTGTGTGAAGACGTTTCACAGCATTGTTGTAAGTGGGATCAATTCAATGTTTTGAAGGAAGAGGCGCGACTCTAACTCACAATTGAAAACTCAATGCTTTATTGATTTAATTTGAGTTAAAATCGTGACGTTACGACCGTCAGTGCCCTTCATCAGAAAGAAGGGATCAATTCAATCAAATGATTGATGAAGTGGGTCAATAACATGTGTGGTAATCATGCAATGTTTTCCAGTGGAGATAGAGAGGTATTAGATGTTATTAAATGTACTATACAAGGTTTAGCTAAAGCTACTTACCATCATCAGCTATTGGAAAGGTGGCAGTTTTATCAGATATAATGTCCGTTTTGCTTATGCGCCTCTAGGGCACAATAAACATTTATGCACTCTGATTCGCAAAATGCAAAATAATCATATAGAATACGATGATGACTGCAGATTTCCGTTAATCTACTCCGGTGTAATAAAGTGTCAGAGTTCTGGCGTGATATTCAGCAGACACGTTCCGCACCTTCTTTCGAGAGGCGGGGAGTTACGTCCATGACCACACCTGCATCTGATGAGATAGATTCCAAGTCTCCTTGCAGCTCTCAGTCAATGTTGTTCTGTAATACAGTGTGTGACTCACATAAACAGGATACGTTTCCCCAGAAGGGATCGCAGGAATCTTTTCTCAATGTTTTGTTATACTCCCCTTTGGTTGCTATTCCTTCTTCCTGGGCTGTGCTACTTCTCATAGAATAGAAATGTGTCCTTGTGTAATATGACCGTGTATATATAATATATGGCATAATACACGTTTTTTGACTCATTTGCTGTATAGAAGCAGTGCAACACCCCGCTAATTTCCTTTGCATATTCAATTCTGGGCATTGTGCTGCAGTATTTTATGTTAGAAAGAATTGGTTTGTAGAATATCCTCTTCACATTTCCTAGAAAACATTCGGTTTATTTGTCAGGGTGAGAAAGAAAGTTTTTGTAGACGAAGAAACAACAGAGCAGGAAGGCCGTTCACAGCTAAGGTGAAACCAACTGTGAAATAGGTGTAGAACTTTAGATTACAGCAACTGCAGTAGTGATATTGAGCTGGCCAGAGTGAAAGAACAGAAACAAACCAAATAAAAAGAGTAAGAGCTCAACACTCAGCACAGACAGGTGTTGGTTTGGGGGTGTAATGAAAGGAGTGAATGGGAAAAGTAGTTTCCAGTTAAGGGGGCTTTCTTCACCGCTGAAAATACCATTTATCTTGCCAGGGGCCTACATTTGTCTTGAAGAAACAATACAAACTCTATTTCCTCTGTAGAGTAATCAGGAATGTGAGATATTGATTCCTTCTTACCGATCTGCAGGCTGGAAAATTGCTTTGTAGTCCCGGACTGAGAATGACACATGGGTTTCAGCCCGGAGTCCCTCAAGCATCACAACCCATTTCAATCGTCCCCCCCCCCCCCCCCCTCTAAAAGTCAATTATTCTATCAATACCAGTAATGGAAATGTAGGTTTCGAATGCACTTGCGGATAAGCATACGGTTTTATCTGTTTTTGCTTTGGATGATAAATGATAGTGGAGGAGCGCTGCGTGATTTGAAAAAAAGAACAAAGGGCGGAGACTATTTGCGGATTTTTATTTGATTTACGCAAGTCTCGTAACAGCTAATGGATTCTGTAAATTGTATTCCCATAAGGATAGCAGCCAAAACACCAAAGAGGAGAACACAGTGGGGATAAGGACCACCCTGGTGGTGCGCCCTTGCAAATGCCACCTGATGTAAACGCGCAAAACAGACTATATGGTTATTGCAATGGTTGCTATCAGTTAGCACCCGGTGCTTTTTAACCTCTGCCCCTAACAGTGGCTTTATGTGGTGAGCGCTTTCTTGACGGTTTCTCCCATGATAACATTTCACTCCCCTGGGTAGCGGCCAGCAGAGCTCTCTCAGTAGGAATGCAGAGATAAACCGTGGAGCTAAAGCCAATTCTTTATGGGGATGCTCTGTGCCAGCAGCTTGCCTGGCACAGTATTGTTAATACTCTTGTACTACTTTTGTAGTGCTTTCTCTCGTCTCAAGATTTGCAGTGAGCCCTCTCCAAAGTAGAATATTCACAAAATTGATTTAGATAGGACAATTATGTACGTTGTAAAATGTTGTGTGTAAAAGTTGACAAGAAATCATACTGTACTGTATGTGTTACAGTGCATTCAAGGGTCTATGTAGCCCCATCGTCTATGATACACAGGTTGATTTATAGTGGCTCAACCAATGAACCCTCGAGTTCAAAGTCTTTCATAAGAAGGAAACGTGATTCTGTTGCATTATTAGTTGCTCTTAAAGTAGGCCAAGATGAATAAGAAAAGGTGACAATATATCAATCTTAAACTGTTCATTCTGTGTATTACCCAACTGCTCTTTCTCACACCCCAGGTAGAGGCATCTGTCCATTGTGGGGATGTGTGCGTGAGGTTCAGGTCTGCACGGTACCATGTTTCACTGCTAAACCAGAAACAGCTGGGGAGTCACGCAAGCAGTTTGCACCTGCAACACTGATTGTTCCCTAATGTTAAGCACACGTGCCATGTACGGTCCCCGGGAAATATTTTCGCACCGAGACAAGATTAACCCAGTGCATTTACGAGACTGACAATCTTTCAAGACTACATCATCGTTTAGATTGTTAGCCTAGAGCGGCTAGAGGGCTGAACGTGCCTATCGTAGGAGATGTTTTGTGGTCTTTTGCCACACCCTACTTCGAGCTGGGATTCTGTGAACATTTATACTTTCCTTCCGCTGTTATGTGAAAGGTTTATGATATGTATTTATGTCTTCCTCCACAGTTATCCCCCTGAGACTCTGAAACATCCTCTGATTTGTACACAAACTACAATATCTAGAGCTCAGTAGTATTACAAACTTCCAAAGATATAATTCATTGCATTCACATAAAAAAATGACCATATCACTTCAAGCCAGCGCCGGCCCTAACCTTTTGGGGGCCATAGGCGAGAATCTGTTGGGAGGCCCCTCCACCTCGCGGGCAAAAGTAGTTTTACAATTAGATTTAGTTTTAAAGTTCATTTCCTGCAATTCTAAACATTTTGCCATGAGGCGGAGAGAAAAATGTGCAGTTTTACAGATAATTTCCTGCAATTCCATATATTTTGCCATGGGGTGGAAAGAAATTTGTGCTGTTTTGAAACTAATTGAAATCCATGTCTTAAACATTGCTACGTTAATATTATTTCAGTATTCCTCTATTATGACAAAAAATATATATCTATCTCGCATAGTTCAATAGTACACCCTTGTGGTTGAATATATGTGTACCTATTGCAGGTCCCAGGATACAACAATGAATAATGTTGAACTAACAAATACCATCAAGGGATACCTTAAAATGTACAACAACAAACACCTTGTGAAACAGCTGTGAAAACCAACCTGGCAATATTTTAAGATTTAAATATATAAACTCTGATTTTTTTTTGATACAGTTGTGTCATTCGTTTATTTTCACCAGATGTTTTGGAACACCCACGTGGCAGTCAGAGACTGAAATACTGATGTGTGTGGAATAGAGAGGAAGTGGGTGCTGTGTGGAATAGAGAGGAGGTGGGTGCTGTGTGGATGGGAGGTTCTACCTGTCACCTGTTCTCATCAGGCAGCCAGTCTCGGGAGGGGGACTTGAAGAGGGAGACTTCAAAGTCCAGGCGCTGCTGCTCTCTTTATTCTGTGTTTGCAGTGCTAGTGTAATATGTGCCCAGTGTGATGAAGCAAGAAAACTTTCTGAACAGATAATGACAACAACAGTAGCCGTAGATGGAATGAAAAGTTGGAGGGTGGTTGGTAAGGGAGGACATCAGGTAGATCCCCGTTTGGGTGTTAGGGGAACGCCTAGGTCCTGGAGAACAGGAGCAGAGTAAAGGGAACAGGGTAGGAGACAGACATAAACACACAGGTTACATTTCATGTGATGGATGAGTGCAGTGTTATAAATGAAAGAAATTTTGAAGGTATAACCTACCTCAAGCTGGTCCCCCTCCGACTCAGAGCACAGAGAATCAGACTGATACGAACTCAATGGCTCTGTTGGGTGAGATACCTCCTGAGTATCGATAATCGATAGTTCTATAGTCATTTGGAGAGGTAAATTAAGGAGGTACATTTTTTATAAGCTTTCTCAAATGTCAACCAAAGCTTAACAGACTTTGTCTCATGGGCTTCACCAAAGTGTAGGGCGTCAGGGCTTTCAGTAGTCGACCGCCCAATCACTCCAACTGGAGAAGATTGTTGGCCTCCATCGAGGTAACTCTAGGAAGACAAAGTGAAAAAAATCTGCATCAGGTTATTTTGTGTGCAAATGCAAATAGTTATTATCTGAGATTTTTATATTCACCTTAACAGATGGTGACCTCAGCTAGGAGCGAAAGAGCAGTGAGGTTTCCCAGGTCTCGTCTTCCTTTCGTCCTTCTTCCGAACCAAGTCATTTGCCTCCACATCCTTCTCAGCTCGTGCCTGAAGGTGGTCCTCGAAAGCGTTCTGATCTGGTTCGACCACTTCCACCACATCAGGTGTATTTTCGGTGATCTGAAAGTACATTATACATAAAAATAGCAATAAACAAATAACACTAAGTCAATCACAAATAAATTTGAAAGACTACGTGATATGCAATAATTGTATATACAGTACTATTGTATTGTTTATCTCAGTCAACAGCTGCCGCTCACGTCCATACATCAGGCGATCGGCGAGTACTCTGTGGAGGCCTGGACAATGCTGTTGTGTGCAAAGAGAATTACCTTCAGGTTGTCCTCCCACCATTCCTGGTACCGTCAAGGGATTTGCCCATGGCAGTCTTGAGGGTCTGGTTGGTCCATTCATCCAAAACCTGGAGAAGGGAGTAGGAAAGGGATATCTATTGACAATGTGAGATATTGAAATATGTCTTATGTACCATAAAATGTAAATAATAAAAAACAGAATATAACCAATAACATCCGTACCTTGTTTCACTCAAGATGGCCTCAGGAGAACTGTGGGTGTTGAAGATGTCCATCATCACCTTGAGGAGTCCTCGCCAGTCTCGTTCTTGATTGGTATCATACAAAACTAAAATCTATTTTTGGTTCCAAGCACCCTTTTTAATAGGTTACAGAAGGGAATTTGGAGTAAAGCACATTCTCTCCCGTTATTGACCTTAATGAATATTGCTTCCACCCACTTGGTGAAGTGATCGGTCGCTGTCAGACAACAGCTGTTGCCATTCCTGGATTTAGTGAAGGGTCCGATGAGGTCCACCCCTAACAAGTGTTAGAGAGGTTATTTTATTCTTACCCGTATCTGTGTCATGCAGTATGCAGATTTTCATATTTGTAAGAATACTAACACACACACACACACACAAATCTCACTCTATGATTATTAAAGCAAGCAAGCCTTACCAAACAACTTATCAAGGCAAAAATGGTTTTGTTACACTTACTGATCATGGTGAAACAACTTTGATGGGCTTGTCGTGTCTCTGACTTCTTTAATGAGATGACATGCTATTTTCAAATTGATTACCTAACGTGTAATTGATTATGTGATTGAATTAAACCATGCAACAATTAAACCATTAATAACCTGGGGCACCACAGAAGCATTAGTTTATATAGAGTGGCTATCTCCCGAATCCACTCCTCAAGATCTGAAGATCTTTTATATCAATAGCAGTCAATCAGTCATTAATTATTCTTTACCAAATATCAGTCTCATCTGAACGTCATAAAATTCTTGGTTATCTGCACAACCCCAGCCTTTGCTTATGAGTCATCCGTACACAAATTGGTTCAATTATTTATTTACGAATGAATTAAACAATTACAGAATATACAATACATAATAACATTATACAGTAAATACCGTCCCTACTGGACTAAACAAAAACAGTTTGGTTATAACACAATAGATTCAGAGAGAAGAGAAGGGATTTTTGGAAAGAAGACTAAGGACCATGGGTCTCTATCAGACCTGGGAAGCTATTCCCACATAAATACATATGTCACTAACGATCGCTCATTCGGAAAAGCAATGCATTGTATTTACGTGAAGCTGGCTTCGATAGTTGAGCTGGGGATGTGAGGCACTGGTTTGCCCATTCAATGTCACCCTCGTCCTTTGAGGAATCTTCAGTTTCATCATGTGAGAGGTTCCCGTGGTCTGAGAGGTTCATCTCACTCTAGAGATGCTTGAAATTGGTCCTTTTCATTGTGGAGGACATGTCCTCCCATTATTTGGAACTGAGGGGACTTTTCGTCAAGGAGGCTTTTATTCAATAGTGGAAAATATGTTTGTTCATTATTTCCAACCAATGTCTATTCATTTGTGTGTGGCTACTGAATTAGTTCAACTTCATATGGAAGGCCAATTCTCTCATTTTAAAGGTTAAACATCACATTACATCATTTCGCTAATAGTTTCATCTTTACTCATTCATTTTATACAAGAATTAGATGCAAGCCTTGTAACTGAGGAACCTGTATAAACAGATTTAGGGTAATGTGGCTGTATTTTCTTTCATGAGGTCACAAACATGAAACAAAACGGACCGGGTTGTAGCTGGCTTCTCCACCAACCGTTTACACATTCTCCAAAATAAGAATATTGTTAAATTCTCAAATTCTGGGATGTAGTAGAATTTGGCGGGAGAGTTCCTTTGTTCTACTGTGACCCTCTCTCTCCCATATTGCATGGTCAGGAAGACAAGAGTCTGCATGGAATTTAGGGTGTGGTTGTAAAGTTGTAAAACTGCTAACAGGAGAGGGGGGGTTGTTCACATCTCTGCTAGCCAATTCACTGAAAGGGCTAGCGACATGACAGGCTTCAACTCTGGCGCCACAGTTTTCACCCTCTCAAACTTCTGGCAGGCTTGGCAGGTACTGATCTTTTAGCACAAAGTAACAAATTGAAACGCTGTGTGCTCTCTGATATGACATTCATTGAAATCACAATAATTTCAGATATAATAGAATGTGATTGATAAACAAAAGGTTATTTCACTTGCCCAGCTGTCTGTCTGGATGTGTTTGTCTAGCAAAGACACCTAGTTAAGTGCAGTTGTAATTATCATAATTGCTTATACCTATCCATTTGATTGATCAGGGTTAATTATAGCTAGATACCTCTTGCGCCTCTTGTCGTGATCAGTAGTGCCTTCATAGTGCTTTGCCTGGTTGGAAAGATAAAATAAAATCTCTTTGAGGGATGCCATTGAAATGCAAACTACATACAAACAGAATACTACAATAGCAGGGGCACTCTTTGGGAGGGGGACACTATTTGGCATGACAGGCCTCCTGGAAGTCAGTGCCTCTGGACACCCTAGGCCCTTCGTGCCCGGTTGGTAATTCAGCCATGATTACCACAAGTTTAGATAGCTGGGTAGACTAACTTACCAACCTAAAAAATATTAGCTAACATGGGCTAACGAAACGGTCACTGAGTTTATCAAGAAGTGTATAGGAGATGTTATACCCACTGTGACTATTAAAACCTACCCTAACCAGAAACCATGGATAGATGGCAGCATCTGCATAAAACTGAAGGCACGAACCACCGCATTTAACCATGGCAAGGTGAGGGGGAATATGGCAGAATACTAAACAGAGTACTCGATCACTCCACAAGGCAATCAAACAGGGAAAATGTCAATATCGGGACAAAGTGGAGTCACAATTCAACGGCTCAGACACGAGACGCATGTGGCAGGGTTTACAAACAATCACGGACCACAAAAGGAAAACCAGCCACATCGCCGAGACCGAAGTCTTGATGCCAGACAAGCTAAACACGTTCTTTGCCCACTTTGAGTAAAACACAGTGCCAACGACGCGGCCAGCTACCAAGGACTGTGGGCTCTCCTTCTCTGTGGCCGACGTGAGTAAGACATTTAAACGTGTTAACCCCCGCAACGCTGTCGGCCCAGATGGCATCCCTAGCCACGTCCACAGAGCATGCGCAGACCAGCTGGCTGGTGTGTTTACGGACATATTCAATCAATCCCTATCCCAGTATGCTGTCCCCACATGCTTCAAGATGGCCACCATTGTTCCTGTACCCAATAATGTAAAGGTAACTGAACTAAATGACTATTGCCCCGTAGCACTCACTTCTGTCATCATGAAGTGCTTTGAGAGACTAGTCAAGGATCATATCACCTCCACCTTCCCTGTCACCCTAGACCCACTTCAATTTGTTTACCGCCCCAATAGGTCCACAGACGATGCAATCGCCATCACACTACTTATGTAAGAATGCTGTTCATTGACTATAGCTCAGCATTCAACTCCATAGTACCCTCCAAGCTCATCATTAAGCTTGAGGCCCTGGGTCTCAATCCCGCCCTATGCAATTGGGTCCTGGACTTCCTGACGCCCCCCCAAGAGTGCATTCTCGGCCCCCTCCTGTACTCCCTGTTCACCCATGACTGCGTGGACATGCACGCCTCCAACTCAATCATCAAGTTTGCAGATGACACAACAGTAGTGGGCTTGATTACCAACAACGATGAGACAGCCTACAGAGAGGAGGTGAGGACTCTCGGAGTGTGGTGTCAGGAAAATAACTCCTCACTCAACGTCAACAAAACAAAGGAGATGATCGTGGACTTCAGGAAACAGTTTTAAGTTCCTCTGAGTACATATCACTGAAATGGTCCACCCACACAGACAGTGTGGTGAAGAACGCCTCTTCAACCTCAGGAGGCTGAAGAAATTTGGCTTGTCACCTAAAACCTTCACAAACTTTTACAGTTGCACAATTGAGAGGATCCTGTCGGGCTTTATCACCGCCTGGTACGGAAACTGCACCGCCCACAAACGCAGGGCTCTCCAGATAGTGGTTTGGTCTGCACAGCGCATCATCGGGGGCAAACTACCTGCCCTCCAGAACACCTACAGCACCCAATGTCACAGGAAGGCCAAAAAGATAACCAAGGACAACAACCACCCAAGCCACTGCATGTTCACCCCTCCATCATCCAAAAGGCGAGGTCAGAACAGGTACATCGAAGCTGGAAGCGAGAGACTGAAAACAGCTTCTGTCTCAAGGCCATCAGACTGTTAAACAGCCATCACTAGCACAGAGAGGCTGCTGCCTATATACAGACTTGAAATCATTGGCCACTTTAATAAATGGAACACTAGCCACTTTAACAATGTTTACATATCTTGCATTACTCATCTCGTATGTAGAGACTGTATTCTATACTATCTATTTCATCTTAGCCTATGCCCCTCTGACATTGCTCATCCATATATTTATACATTCTTATTACATTCATTACTTAGATGTGTGTGTATTAGGTTTTTGTTTCGGAATTGTAAGATTTTACTTGTTAGATATTGCTGCACTGTTGGAACTAGAAGCACAAGCATTTCGCCACACTCGCAATAACATCTGCTAACCATGCGTATGTGACCAATAACATCTGCTAACCATGCGTATGTGACCAATAACATCTGCTAACCATGCGTATGTGACCAATAACATTTGATTTGATTTGACTGTCGGTAAGAAGAGGAAAACTGCTTGATGCACCACTAAACTTAGAAATGGTGTTTTCCACTATTCTAACTCTCAACAGTAAGGGGGTCGGGGGCCTAGGCAAGGGTTTCCCAAACTCGGTCCTGGGGCCCCGTCCGGGTGCACGTTTTGGTTTCTGCCCTAGCACTACATAGCTGATTCAAATAACCCTCTCACCATCAAGCTTTGATTTATTTGAATTAGATGTGTAGTGCTAGGGCAAAAACCAATGCGTGCACCCAGAGGGGGCCCCAGGACCGAGTTTGGAAAACCCTTGCTTAGGCAACCGCCTATGTATCTTACAGTATGCCAAGGGCCGGCACTGCTTCAAGCAGTGTAGGCATGTGTGTAAAACCCTTGAATTCATTGATATTAAAGTGTTCACCATTATTATACTGTGTGTTTGCAGGTAAGCCATGCATTTCTCATTTCAGGGCATTGATTTGGAAAAGAGGAATTCAAATGCAATGTAGGTTTTTCTTTCATTATTATGAATATTGTTCTTGTTTGATATTCATGGTATAATATTATGCAAAGATAAATTGTTTCATCTTAGATTTCATTGAACCATGTCAGGAGAGAATAACTCCGAGTGGGGTGTTGCCAGAGAGAGAGGTTTGATAGATTGATCGATTAGAAATCGGGTTACAAAAGAATTTAGCAAAACACTATCGAACCACATCAACTTGACCTACAGTACACAGATTAATCGTGATGTATATTCAAATGTATACACCTTATTATTGTGGTGAGTTTGGCTCAAGACCTGTGAAGACATATTTTAGTAATTCAAATAAGATGTGTGTGGGGGGGGGGGGTGCAGTTAAATGTATTCAACCCCTATTTAAGAGTTGTTTCATAACGTTCAAAGTTACTTTTTTAGGTGTTAGGGCTTTTATATCATGTCACGCTTGACAGTACTACAGATAAGGACAATTTGATGGAGCTCAGATGTGCTTTGTTCTGAGGCAAGGGGTGGGTGTGGCAGGGGTTAAGGGGTTAAGGTGTTACATTTTCATCTGAGCAGGTCGGGGACAGTATGAGGCAGCCAGGTGGCTCTGGGGAGCAGAGGAGACACCCTAGATCAATATTCCATCCTAACAGATCTTGATGGTGTGAGAGGGGTCAGCGGTGAAGACCGATGGGAAAGTTCTAAAGTACCACTCATACTGGAGAAAATACAATCTGAGACAAGAAGCAGAAAGCTGAGGGATAGATAAGTGGAACGAGAGGCGCAACGGAGAAAAAGAGCAGAGAGAGAGGGGGAGAAAGAATGGGTTATAAGGAGAGAGGAGAAATAGAGAGGGGGAGATAGAATTGTACTTGTGCTTGCTCTGTGTTCGTCGAAAGTAGTCTATTCAGGTTCTCCCCCCCCCCCTCTCTCTCACTCTCTCGCTAACCACTTACATTTTAATCATTTAGCACTCTTATTTAGCGTTACTGACAGTAAGTGCCTGCATCAAGGGGAACAACAGCATAAAACTTCAATCCTTTTATAGAATCCAAAACCCCTTAAAATCCCTTAAAAAGCAGCAATATCCACAGGAGCAATGTGCATAATGAACCCCCACTCCAGCCTTCAGTGTGGTATATTGAATAAGAAGCCCAATTGAAGAGCTCAATAGTGCTACTGCCCCTTTGCATAGTAATGATAAACACACACACACACACAAGTACAGTACACACACAAATTCCACTGAGATCCACTAGACCTATTTTCCTCTATACATGGTGAAGAAACACACGTGAATCCCTTTCAGTTTGGGATGCTTCAACCCTAAGGAGGAGAGATAAACAAGTGCAACGATAGAAAGAAAACAGACTGTTCCCTGGGGCTTTTTGAGCCAAGTTAACACTTAGAAGAAGGTCAAATTGATCTGCAGTAACGGACTCATAATCCTATTAGAATATTAAATTGAATC